>NW_022262999.1:52500-96259 GCF_002021735.2 Oncorhynchus kisutch | reverse complement strand
GTTCCGTTCCGAGCCGCGCTGCGCCGTACAGAACTGGCGATAGATTTTCGAGCTAAAGGATAGCTGATGACCACAAACCGTGGTTAGCTGAATACTAACGATTTGCCAGTAAAGGAGCTAACTAGCTTCTGGATTAGCTTCTGGCTAGTTTCAGGCTAGCTTCTTGGAGTTTCTGGCTAGCTTCTTGGAGGATTACAGATCTGAGGTAAATAATACTTTTTTATAAATATACATTGGTGAGGCGGGTTGCAGGAGAGTGTTTTGAAGATGAGTTGATGGAAATACAAATAAAATGTATGTGAAAAAGTTGTAAATATATATATATACAGGACACGACAAGACGAGGACAAAAGACGTCTGAACTGCTATGCCACCTTGGAGATATGAATCTGTACTGATTCATATCCTCTGTACTGATGTAAAAACTAAACTAATGGTGAATCCAACTCTTCTGTAGGCCTCCACCCTATAGTACTACTATATATCCTACAGTGTATAGTACTACTATATACAGTGCCTTGCGAAAGTATCCGGCCCCCTTGAACTTTGCGACCTTTTGCCACATTTCAGGCTTCAAACATAAAGATATGAAACTGTATTTTTTTTGCGAAGAATCAACAACAAGTGGGACACAATCATGAAGTGGAACGACATTTATTGGATATTTCAAACTTTTTTAACAAATCAAAAACTGAAAAATTGGGCGTGCAAAATTATTCAGCCCCTTTACTTTCAGTGCAGCAAACTCTCTCCAGAAGTTCAGTGAGGATCTCTGAATGATCCAATGTTGACCTAAATGACTAATGATGATAAATACAATCCACCTGTGTGAAATCAATCTCCGTATAAATGCACCTGCACTGTGATAGTCTCAGAGGTCCGTTAAAAGCGCAGAGAGCATCATGAAGAACAAGGAACACACCAGGCAGGTCCGAGATATTGTTGTGAAGAAGTTTAAAGCCGGATTTGGATACAAAAAGATTTCCCAAGCTTTAAACATCCCAAGGAGCACTGTGCAAGCGATAATATTGAAATGGAAGGAGTATCAGACCACTGCAAATCTACCAAGACCTGGCCATCCCTCTAAACTTTCAGCTCATACAAGGAGAAGACTGATCAGAGATGCAGCCAAGAGGCCCATGATCACTCTGGATGAACTGCAGAGATCTACAGCTGAGGTGGGAGACTCTGTCCATAGGACAACAATCAGTCGTATATTGCACAAATCTGGCCTTTATGGAAGAGTGGCAAGAAGAAAGCCATTTCTTAAAGATATCCATAAAAAGTGTTGTTTAAAGTTTGCCACAAGCCACCTGGGAGACACACCAAACATGTGGAAGAAGGTGCTCTGGTCAGATGAAACCAAAATGGAACTTTTTGGCAACAATGCAAAACGTTATGTTTGGCGTAAAAGTAACACAGCTCATCACCCTGAACACACCATCCCCACTGTCAAACATGGTGGTGGCAGCATCATGGTTTGGTTTGCTTTTCTTCAGCAGGGACAGGGAAGATGGTTAAAATTGATGGGAAGATGGATGGAGCCAAATACAGGACCATTCTGGAAGAAAACCTGATGGAGTCTGCAAAAGACCTGAGACTGGGACGGAGATTTGTCTTCCAACAAGACAATGATCCAAAACATAAAGCAAAATCTACAATGGAATTGTACAAAAATAAACATACCCAGGTGTTAGAATGGCCAAGTCAAAGTCCAGACCTGAATCCTATCGAGAATCTGTGGAAAGAACTGAAAACTGCTGTTCACAAATGCTCTCCATCCAACCTCACTGAACTCGAGCTGTTTTGCAAGGAGGAATGGGAAAAATGTCGATGTGCAAAACTGATAGAGACATACCCCAAGCGACTTACAGCTGTAATCGCAGCAAAAGGTGGCGCTACAAAGTATTAACTTAAAGGGGCTGAATAATTTTGCACGCCCAATTTTTCAGTTTTTGCTTTGTTAAAAAAGTTTGAAATATCAAATAAATGTCGTTCCACTTCATGATTGTGTCCCACTTGTTGTTGATTCTTCACAAAAAAATACAGTTTTATATCTTTATGTTTGAAGCCTGAAATGTGGCAAAAGGTCACAAAGTTCAAGGGGGCCGAATACTTTCGCAAGGCACTGTATACTACAGTGTCTAGAACTACTATATATACTACAGTGTATAGTACTACTATACATACTACAGTGTCTAGAACTACTATATATACTACAGTGTATAGTACTACTATATATTATACAGTGTATAGTACCACTATATATACTACAGTGTCTAGTACTACTATATATACTACAGTGTCTAGTACTACTATATATACTACAGTGTCTAGTACTACTATATATACTACAGTGTCTAGTACCACTATATATACTACAGTGTATAGTACTACTATATATAATACAGTGTCTAGTACTACTATATATACTACAGTGTCTAGTACTACTATATATACTACAGTGTCTAGTACTACTATATATACTACAGTGTCTAGTACTACTATATATACTACAGTGTCTAGTACCACTATATATACTACAGTGTCTAGTACTACTATATATACTACAGTGTCTAGTACTACTATATATACTACAGTGTCTAGTACTACTATATATACTACAGTGTCTAGTACTACTATATATACTACAGTGTCTAGTACTACTATATATACTACAGTGTCTAGTACTACTATATATACTAGTGTCTAGTACCACTATATATACTACAGTGTATAGTACTACTATATATAATACAGTGTCTAGTACTACTATATATACTACAGTGTCTAGTACTACTATATATACTACAGTGTATAGTACCACTATATATACTACAGTGTATTTCAGATCTGTGCAGATGAGAGAGGAAACCACTGTAAACTATTGAAACTGTTAATATGTCTGTTCTCTTCAGAGAAGTTTGAGGTTCTTGGTCCAACTGATTCCATTGTTGCTGTAGCTGGTGATGACATCATTTTGCCCTGTTACCTCAAACCCAACATCAGTGCTGAGGACATGACAGTGGACTGGCTTAACCTGGACTTCTTAGACAGTCGTGTCTTTCGTTACCAAAACCACAGAATCATACGAGAGGATCAGATTCTCTTCTATAGTGGAAGAACTTCACTGTATGAAGAGGAACTATGGAGGGGAAACACCTCTTTGAAACTGACCAGGGTACAAGGCACTGATGAGGGACGTTACAAATGCTTAATTCAGTCAAAGAGCTGGTATGATGATTTCACTGTTCAAGTCCTCGTTAAAGGTGAGATTTATTTTCATGTTAATGTAATAATCTAATTACAGTACAATGACATCACCTCTTTCCTTCATATTACTGGATACAGTATGTGTCTATTTGTTCACAGCCTGTCACCAGGTAACATCCAATCTGTGTGTCTGTAGCTGTAGGATCCAAGCCAGTGGTGTCCATCGAGGGACACAGAGAGGGAGGGATGGGTCTGCTGTGTGAATCAGAAGGCTGGCACCCTGAGCCTGAGCTGGTGTGGCTGGACAGTAAAGGAGTCCATCTCTCTGCTGGTCTTCCTGAGACACACAGAGACTTAGATGGATTCTACACAGTCAAACGACATGTCATTGTCCAGGAGACTGACACCAACCGCTTTACCTGCAGAGTCCAACAGAGCCGGATCAATGAGAAGATGGAGACAGAGATTCACCTCCCTAGTGAGTAACAACATAATATTGTTTAGACATGAAACACTGGAGATATTGATGTGTTAATGTCCAGTATGTGTCTATTTGTTCACAGCCTGTCACCAGTTAACAGCCAGTCTATCTGTGTGTCTGTAGTTGTAGGATCCAAGCCAGTGGTGTCCATTGAGGGACACAGAGAGGGAGGGATGGGTCTGCTGTGTGAATCAGAAGGCTGGCACCCTGAGCCTGAGCTGGTGTGGCTGGACAGTAAAGGAGTCAATCTCTCTGCTGGTCCTCCTGAGATACACAGAGACTCCAAGGGATTCTACAGAGTCAAACAACATGTCATTGTCCAGGAGACTGACACCAACCGCTTTACCTGCAGAGTCCAACAGAGCCGAATCAATGAGAAGATGGAGACAGAGATTCACCTCCCTAGTGAGTAACAACATAATATTATTTAGACATGAAACACTGGAGATATTGATGTGTTAATGTACAGTATGTGTTTTAACCAAAGGCTTTGGTTGGTAGTATTAGTACCAAACCCTGTTGTTGATGTGTGGTAGTATTTGTACCCAACCCTGTTGTTGATGTGTAATGATGTGTGGTAGTATTAGTACCAAACCCTGTTGTTGATGTGTAATGATGTGTGGGAGTATTAGTACCCAACCCTGTTGTTGATGTGTGTGGTAGTATTGGTACCAAACCCTGTTGTTGATGTGTAATGATGTGTGGTAGTATTAGTACCAAACCCTGTTGTTGATGTGTGTGGTAGTATTGGTACCAAACCCTGTTGTTGATGTGTAATGATGTGTGGTAGTATTAGTACCAAACCCTGTTGTTGATGTGTGGTAGTATTAGTACCAAACCCTGTTGTTGATGTGTGGTAGTATTAGTACCCAACCCTGTTGTTGATGTGTGGTAGTATTAGTACCCAACCCTGTTGTTGATGTGTGGTAGTATTAGTACCAAACCCTGTTGTTGATGTGTGGTTGTATTAGTACCAAACCCTGTTGTTGATGTGTAATGATGTGTGGTAGTAGTAGTACCAAACCCTGTTGTTGATGTGTAGTGATGTGTGGTAGTATTAGTACCAAACCCTGTTGTTGATGTGTAATGATGTGTGGTAGTATTAGTACCAAACCCTGTTGTTGATGTGTAATGATGTGTGGTAGTATTAGTACCAAACCCTGTTGTTGATGTGTGGTAGTAGTAGTACCAAACCCTGTTGTTGATGTGTAATGATGTGTGGTAGTATTAGTACCAAACCCTGTTGTTGATGTGTGGTAGTAGTAGTACCAAACCCTGTTGTTGATGTGTGGTAGTATTAGTACCAAACCCTGTTGTTGATGTGTGGTAGTAGTAGTACCAAACCTTGTTGTTGATGTGTAATGATGTGTGGTAGTATTAGTACCAAACCCTGTTGTTGATGTGTGGTAGTATTAGTACCAAACCCTGTTGTTGATGTGTAATGATGTGTGGTAGTATTAGTACCAAACCCTGTTGTTGATGTGTGGTAGTAGTAGTACCAAACCCTGTTGTTGATGTGTGGTAGTATTAGTACCAAACCCGGTTGTTAATGTGTGTGTTTTAGGTGAGTTGTTTGATTACGCAACCCCATTGAGAATGGCCTTCATTGTGTTATGCTGTCTGGGAGCCGTCACTGTGATTGGGTTATCTCTGGCTGTCTACTGCATACGTAATAAGAAAGGTAATGGACAGATTATATGGATGTTTAATTGTTAGAAAAAAATGTCTGCAATGTATTTTTTCAACCTCAACACAATCACAGTGGTTGTGTTCTGTGGATACATGATAATATACTACACCTGCAGGTGATTAACATGTTAACACTGATGACTGATTTTAATCTTCAAGTGATTAACATTTTAACACTGATGACTGATTTTAATCTGCAGGTGATTCACATGTTAACACTGATGACTGATTTTAATCTACAGGTGATTCACATGTTAACACTGATGACTGATTTTAAGGGTGTGTTGAGACTGTGGAGGACCACTAAACTAGAGAGGGGTGGTCTCTGATACACCTGGATCACTGATGGACCAGTCACATTTAATGAATGAAATTAAGAAGTGGTGGTGGGTAGAATATATTTGTCTCACAGAGGTAGTTGTCTCACAGAGGTAGTTGTCTCACAGAGGTATGCTGGTTGTCTCACAGAGGTAGTTGTCTCACAGAGGTACGCTGGACTCATTTAGGTGGTGGAACTCAATTAGGATTTGTGACGTTAGAGAAGTGATATGAGACAAGGAGTCCCAGAGAGAGACTACATCTTCTAGTGTTCATGTTAATGATGTTCTCACTGTCTTCCATCTACTCTACATGTTTACAGATGTCCTCACTAGGAAGCTAGGTAAGTAGTGTCTTCAGATCATCACTTTGCTAAATTTAAGTAAACACCGTTTTTTTTTAGCACAAAGGGACAATCGGTAGTTGCTACATCCATTTTTTGACTTATAAATGAATTACATGTACCCACTGATTCTTGAAGAATATAACTTATAAATGATTAAAGAGCTTAGTTTAACTGTTGTACCCCATCAGAACCCAAAATATAACCTTGTTTTATCTCAATGTTTGTAAACAAAGTCAATGCAAGCAGACACTATACAGCCTCCAAACATATTTAAACTATAATGTATATACAGTATCATGGGTGGTCAGTCCTTGCATCCATAATTCTGTCTATGAATTTGAGAGTGATGTTATTTCTCCAGCCCCTCCCTCAGCTTTTTACCAAAACAAGAGTGGTTCAGGCTTTGTTATCGTTTCAACTTCTGTTTGGCCCTAGATGTTCCTTCTGATGTTAGAACAGTGTCATGAGACAAGGGCCGGGATTCAATTGAAGGTGCATTATAACACAGCACACTGTAACAGACTTTTAAAGGTATTTTGCACTTGAGACGACATGTGCAGTGTTTACCATGAATATGATCTCTGTGAATGCCGGCGGAAAATGCCTTTAAAAAGTGCATTGTTAGGTGTGAAGTGCCCTGCCGTTTATCACACATTGGATTGAATCCTGACCAAGGAGTCCCAGAGAGAGGCTACATCTTCTAGTGTTCATGTTAATGATGTTCTCACTGTCTTCCATCTACTCTACATATTTACAGATGACCTCTGGGACCAGAATTGTAAGTACAGTCTTCAGATCATCACTTCGATAACATTATTAGAACCACAAAAGTTACATTCTCTTTAATTTACCGACTTCAAGTACGACAACATTTTAAGAAGGTTATTTTGAGCTCATTGAAGATGTTCCTTCTGATGTTGGAACATTGATATGAGACAAGGAGTCCCAGAGAGAGACGACATCTTCTAGTGTTCATGTTAATGATGTTCTCACTGTCTTCCATCTACTCTACATGTTTACAGATGAACTCTGTGAACAGAAATGTAAGTAGTGTCTTCAGACTTTACTAGAATTATGTGAAGCATGTTAAGTCTTTTTTTGTGGCTGAGCACATTGAAGATGTTCCTTCTGATGTTAGAACAGTGTTATGAGACAAGGGCCGGGATTCATTTCAAGACGCATTATAACACAGCACACTATAACAGACTTTTAAAGGTATTTTGCACTTGAGTCGACATGTGCAGTGTTTACCATGAATGTGATCTCTGTGAATGCCGGCGGAAAATGCCTTTAAAAACTGCATTGTCAGCTGTGAAGTGCCCTGCTGTATAGCGCACATTGGATTGAATCCTGACCAAGGAGTCCCAGAGAGAGACTACATCTTCTAGTGTTCATGTTAATGATGTTCTCACTGTCTTCCATCTACTCTACATGTTTACAGATTACCTCACTGAGAATCGAGGTAAGTAGTGTCTTCAGATCATCACATTGATAACATTATTAGAACCACAAAAGTAAAATTCTCTTTAATTTACCGACTTCAAGTACGAAAACATTTAAAGAAAGTTATTTTGAGCTCATTGAAGATGTTAGTTCTGATGTTGGAACATTGATATGAGACAAGGAGTCCCAGAGAGAGACTACATCTTCTAGTGTTCATGTTAATGATGTTCTCACTGTCTTCCATCTACTCTACATGTTTACAGATGTCCTCAGGAAGGAGAAGGGTAAGTAGTGTCTTCAGATCATCTCTTTGCAAGAATTATGTGAACCATTTTATAAAGGCTATTCGTAAACCAATTCAAAACTTACCTTGAGGCCCCAGGTATGTGATGAATAGACAGTTTGGAACCTTTAACCCATCACCACTTTGTACAGAGATAAGAGTCATATTGCTGAGAACCATGTCCCCAGAGACAAATTTTCTTCTTGTGTTAATTTTTGTTGCTCCTGCAACTCAGGAAGATACTCTTTGGTCCACCTCTTCCAGAACAAGTCTGACATACGCTGAGAGTACAAACCATTAGGAACACCTTCCTAATATTGTGTTGCAACCCCTTTTGCCTCAATTTGTTAGGGCATGGACTTTACAAGGTGTTGAAAGCATTCCCAAGGGATACCAGTCCATGTTGACTCCAATACTTCCCACAGATGTGTCAAGTTGGCCGGATATCCTTGGGTGGTGGACCATTCTTGATACACACGGGAAACTGTTGAGAGACCAACACTTGACTCATCTGATGTCAAGCTATAGACCTGTATCCTTTACTTTTCTTTCCAAAACAATTGAGCGTGCTATCTCTGATCAACTCTCTCGTTATCGCTCTCAGAACAATCTTCTTGACCCTAACTCAGGCTTCAGGCCGGGTCACTCAACCGAGACTGCTCTTCTTTGTGTCACGGAGGCTCTCCGTACTGACAAAGCAGACTCTCTCTCATCTATTCTCATCCTCCTAGATCTATCCACGGCCTTCGACACTGGGAACCATCAGTAGAGAGGATCTGGGTCTGCACCATGTTCTCTCACTACTGGTGTCCCCCAGGGTTCTGTTCTAGTTTCTCTCCTCTTCTCTCTATACACCAAGTCACTTGGCTCATTCATATTATCACACCTCTCCATCACAATTGAGAACTCCACAGTGTCACACACCCAGAGTGCAAAGAACCTTGGCGTGAACCTGGACAACACCCTGTCATTCTCTGAAAACATCAAAGCAGCGTCTCGCTACCGCAGGTTCATGCTCTACAACATCCATATGACCATACCTAACACAGGAAGCGGCACAGGTCCTAATCCAGGCACTTGTCATCTCCAGTCTTGACTAATAGAAATATCTGTTGGCTGGGCTCTCTGCTTGTGCCATGAAACCTCTGCAATTTATCCAGAATGCTACAGCCCGCCTGGTTTTCAACCTTCCCAAGTTCTCTCATGTCAACCCGCTCCTTTGCACAATCCACTGGCTTCCAGTCAAATCTTGCATCCACTACAAGATCATGGTGCTTGCCTACGTAGCAGCAAGAAGAACTGCCCCTCCCTTCTTTCAGGCTATGAGCAAACCCTACACCCCGTTCTGCCACCTCTGGTCTCTTGGCCCTCCCACCCCTGGGAGGGCAGCTCCCGCTCAGTCCAGTCCAAGCTCTTCTCTGTCCTGGCACCCCAATGGTGGAACCATGAGTTTTTATACATCAATGAGCGGAATGTTTCTTTAGAGACAGATTTTTGGTGTTATTTTTGTAGTAACATTCAATTCAGCAGTGCATTTCTCTTGAGACCTTTGGTATAATAAATTATTTGA
Source organism: Oncorhynchus kisutch (assembly GCF_002021735.2). NCBI lineage: Eukaryota > Metazoa > Chordata > Actinopteri > Salmoniformes > Salmonidae > Oncorhynchus > Oncorhynchus kisutch. The sequence goes on along the minus strand of NW_022262999.1, from coordinate 86,916 downwards.
CCCCTAAGAAAGGCCTTTAATGTATCCCAGAGTACAAAACTACTGGGAGAGGAAGGACAGTTTCTTTCACTGAAACTTAATTTGTTCTCTGATAAATTGACAAAATTCTGCTTTTTTAAAAAGAGTTGGGTTTAGGCTCCATCTATATGTCCCTTGAACTCCATCCGGCATCCAAACAGAAAGTGTGAGGGGAGAATGATCTGAGCTAGTTCTGGATAAATACTCAGTTTACACAACTATATGGGTTACCTGTGTTGATAGGAGATAGATAACCAATCCAGGTATTAGAGTTATTTAGGTAGGAGTAGAATGAGTAATCCCTATCTTGGGGGTGGAGCTATCTCCATGTGTCTTTCAAATGTAAGTCTTTCATAAATGATAGAGTGCATTTGACTGACTTTAGTGGAGGATGTATTCAGAATCTGATCCAGACAAAAATTCAAGTTGCCCCCAACTAAGAGTGTTCCCTGAAATTCTGGTACCATGGGGAATATATCATGAATAAAAATATGATAATCATAATTGGGTGCATATACATTAAGCAAGGTCCAAGATTCAGAATACATTTTGCCATGGACCACTATATAACGTCCCAGTGGATCAATATTTGTTTTCGTTACACAGAAGGGTAAATTCTTATTAATCATCACAGCTACTCCCTGTGTCTTTGTGTTATATGAAGAGGCAAAGACCTGTCCTGCCAATTCCTGTAATGAACACGAAGGGAGACCGAGAGCTGGTTTCAAGCGCAGAGCGCAGCAGGTGTTTATTGTAAGGGACCACAGGAGGAGGCAGGTAGCTGGTTCCAGGGGCATACAGAAGGTCATACACAGGGGGTCCAAAAAGGCAACAGTACAGGCAGGGAAATGGCTAATGATGTAGTCCGGGAGATCAGGCAATTGGTTGATAACAGGAAATCCGATAGGCTAAAGTACAGGCAGGGAATAGGCAAAAGGTGTCGTTAGTGAGGCAGGCAAAACTACCATACTATCATAGACATGTGTCACAAAACAACCAATACCTCACAATGATGGGGTGCAAAGAACTGAACTAAATAGGTGTGATAATGACAGGTGTGTGAACAGAATTCAGGTGATTGGGATCTGGAGAGTGAGCTGTGTTCAGGGGATCTACGTGTTTGAGTGTGTGAGCTGGAAGCAGATGCTACAATTCCCTCTAACTTTTTATGTTCTGCCCATGTTAGATGTGTTTCTTGTATAAACGCAACATCAGTCTTTAGCTTTTTCAGGGACATAAGGACGTTGTTTAATTGCCTCCCCGTTGTATAGGATCACTCCTTTCTCCTTGAAATGTTTGGCCACGGTTCTGAAAACATTCTCTCTGTCCTGGTACCTCAGGAACCGAACAAGGAAGGGTTGTGGGTTCTGATCAGGGGATGGGTGAAGGGCGAGTGACCTGTGTTCCCATTCGATAACCAGGGGTTCCTGGTAGGGAGGGGATAATGGCAGCAGAGAAACCAATGGGGTCCATCCCCTCACAGGCCTCGCAGAGGCCGATAATTCTAATGTTACTTGGCCTGCTGTAGTTTTCTAAATGGTTCACCTTATTCATCAGGTATTGTTGTTTTTGCTCAGTTTCTGTAGTTCTGTCCCCATTCCCTCTAGCTTGTCCTCAGCAGCTCTTCAGCTTCTTCCATTTGTGATCCTAGCGTGTTGATAATCGCTGTCAAACCTTAGATGGAGTTTTTGATTTCAGCCAATTGTGCTGAGATGGAGCAGCTGAACTCAGACGGTTTCAAGTTAAATTGTGCTGTGAGGGAGTTATGGCCTTCTTTGATCACTTTGAGGATGTGAGCTAGCCTAACTTCTTCCTAAAGTGACATCTTGGGTTTCCAAGGAGGCCATGGTCAGAGGTTCTTGCTCTGTCGTTTCTTGCTCTGTTTCGGTTCTTCCTATGCATTTTTTTGTCTCGTAGGCATATTACCACTCTTGGCTACAGTGTATCAATAAGTATGGGTGAAGTTATCAAGTTGTAGGTTAAGCTTTTAAAGATTAGTTGACCTTATGAGGCTATCCTGGCTTAGTAACCAGATGAGCAAACCTGGCTCTTCTTCCATTTCTCTCTTGTAGGTCATAAGACTCTACATTTTTCTTTCAACTTTTATGGCAGCTTTGAGACTATGGCTCTCATATTTGATTGGCTGTCCATTTCCTCCATATATTGAACATTATCCATAGTGTTGTAGCATTCTGTAAGGATTCAGAATCTTCAGTCTTGTTGGACGACCAGCTGAGAGCTTTCTCAATACAAGCTGTGATAATTCTATACTAGTCTCCAAAGTGCTTTTTTCAGAAGTCTTTTGGCCTCTGCATACCCTATGTCAGCCTCCATATGTTGGTAAATGTGGACTAGATCTCTGGCTAATCTGACCATAACTCTCCTCCTTAATCCTGTTTACAAGTAACAACTCAAACAGGAAGTACCAGTGACACGCTCAATTCGGAAGTGGTGAGGAGTTTACCACATCAGTCACCTGCTTCATTAAAGTGCATCGATGACATCGGTCCCACAGTGGCCGTACATACATGTCCCAACCAGAAGCCATGGATTACAGGCAACATCCGCACTGAGCTAAAGGCTGCCGTTTTCAAGGAGCAGGACACAAACCCAGACGCTTCGAATAAATCATGTTATTCCCTCCGATGAATCATCAAACAGGCAAAGCATCAATACAGGAGTAAGATCAAATCCTACTACACAAGCTCTGACACTTGTCGGATGTAGCAGGGCTCGCAAACTATCACAGATTAGAAGGGAAACGCAGCCACAAGCTGCCCAGTGACACGAGCCTAGCAGATGAGCTAAATGCCTTCTACGCTCCTGTCGAGGGAAGAAACACTAAACCATGCGTTCCGGGCGGCTGTGTGACCACGCTCTCAGTAGCCAATGTGTGTAAGACCTTTAAACAGGTTTTTCACTCACAAGGCCACAGGGTCAGATGGATTTGCAGGACTCGTACTCAGAGCATGCGCTGACCAGCTGGCAAGTGTCTTTACTGACATTTTCAACCTTTCCCTGCACTCACATCAATATCCTTGAAATGCTTTGTAAGGCTGATCATGGCTCACGTCAACACCATCATTCAGGACACCCTGGACCCACCCCAATTCGCATACCACCCCAACAGAACCACAGATGACACAATCTCTATTGCACTCTACACTACCCTTTCCCACCTGGACAAAAGGAACACCTACGTGAGAATGCTGTTCATTGACTACAGCTCAGCATTCAACACCATGGTGCCCTCCAAGTTCATCACTAAGCTAAGGATCCTGGGACTGAACACCTCCCTCTGCAACTGGATCCTGGACTTGCTGATGGGTCGCCCCAAGGTGGTGAGGGTAGACAACAATACATCCGCCATGCTGACCCTCAACATGGGGGCCCCTCAGGGGTGCGTACTTAGTCCTCTCGGGTACTCCCTGTTCACCCATGACTGCATGGCCACTTAGAACTCCAACACCATCATTAAGTTTGCAGACGGTGGTAGGCCTGATCACTGAAAACAATGAGACAGCCTTGAGGAGGAGGTCAGATACCTGGCAGTGTGATGACAGGACAACAACCTCTCCCTCAACCTCAGTAAGACAAAGGAGCTGAGCCAAGATTTGATTTGGGTTGCCCCATGGTGAATTTCTCCAAAAGGTACAGCCTGTCTTTGCTGTTCTCGGTCCGGTCTTCGATAGCGTGTTCAAAGCCATGTACAAATAACCTGTAGTCTAGTGGGTCACCCTTAAACACTGGTACAAAGATATGTAGTCTAGTGGGTCACCCTTAAACACTGGTACACAGAACCTGTAGTCTAGTGGGTCACCCTTAAACACTGGTACAAAGATATGTAGTCTAGTGGGTCACCCTTAAACACTGGTACAAAGATATGTAGTCTAGTGGTTCACCCTTAAACACTGGTACAAAGATATGTAGTCTAGTGGGTCACCCTTAAACACTGGTACAAAGATATGTAGTCTAGTGGGTCACCCTTAAACACTGGTACAAAGATATGTAGTCTAGTGGTTCACTCTTAAACACTGGTACAAAGATATGTAGTCTAGTGGGTCACCCTTAAACACTGGTACAAAGAACCTGTAGTCTAGTGGGTCACCCTTAAACACTGGTACAAAGAACCTGTAGTGTGGTGGGTCACCCAGTCGTACACTAAGAGGTGGTAATTAGGAAAAACTTTGTTGCCTTACCAGCATCTCAGTGATAGCATTTTGGTGTAGCAGAATGTTGACAATACTGTCCATGTTGTCAGCTCCACCCTGATCTGGGTTGAAAGGCCTTCCTCCCCTAGTTGGAAGTTGCAGCTGCCTCTTTTGGTCTTTACAACAGTGTGTTAGTTGTGTGTGAGTTGACCTATGATGAACAGTGCTGTATGTGGTGGTAGTCCTTAGTTATAACATAGTATATTGACCCTGGCCCTGTGCAGTATAAACAGAGCTGTATGTGGTGGTAGTTATAACATACTACTTTGACGATGGCCCTGTGCAGTATAAACAGACGTGGTGAACAATGGGGATCCAAGATGGTCAGCCAAGATGTGTGACTGTGTGGAATGGAGACCTGTGACAACCTGAGTGGTGCTGGGCACCAATTTGCTTTGAGTAACCTTCCCCATGGTATCTTCAGGCCTTCCCATTGCATTCAGGCATCGTTAATTAAATCATCTGATTTGTTTCCCCATTCCTTGAGTGGCTTCCTACACATGGAATACATTCGGCTTTGCACTGTTAGCCAATATTTCAGCTTCAAGCTCCAAACCTTTCTTTTGTGCCTTGAGTTGAGCCTCCTGTTTCTCCAATGCTTGTTTACTTTTCAATGCTTCAGCTTTAACCAGTAAGGCTTCCCTTTCAGCCTTCAAATAGAGCCTGGTAGAAGATGTGATGGATTGTCCTGAGTGCCTGCTGTGTTGTGATCTCTTTACATATTTTAATGAGACATTGGAGATACTTGGCTGGACCTCCTCATCAGTTTTTTAGCCATTGTTTATTACTGTTCTTCTTCCATCCACGTGTCCAAAATGGTTGCAAAACGATCCAGTGTTGCTGCGTTTGGGCCATAATGTTCAACCTGATACTTTGTTGCCTTCTCAGCAGATAACAAAGCCTTTATGGACTCATTGAGATCATGCACCAAGTTAACCAACTTTGAGTAATCTTTGTGTCATCAAAGATTTCAACATTTCCCCCATAAGTTGTGTGATCCCATTTCTCTTGTAGTAAGTGCACCCAACTTAGCACTTCTCGATCATTTGAACTTTTGCAATGTTTCAATTGGATCCATTGTAAGGGCAGGTAAGAGCACTGAACATCAATTCCCATTCAATTCCATTGATTTGCAACCAGGAGTTCTTGTCTCAGTGCGCAAATCCAACAACAAAAGACACACACGATTCCAAGCTCCACGAGCGATCGATTCCAAGCTCCACGAGCGATCGATTCCAAGCTCCACGAGCGATCGATTCCAAGCTCCACGAGCGATCGATTCCAAGCTCCACGAGCGATCGATACCAAGCTCCACGAGCGATCGATTCCAAGCTCCACGAGCGATCGATTCCAAGCTCCACGAGCGATCGATTCCAAACTCCACGAGCGATCGATACCAAGCTACACGAGCGATCGATACCAAGCTCCACGAGCGATCGATTCCAAGCTCCACGAGCGATCGATTCCAAGCTCCACGAGCGATCGATTCCAAACTCCACGAGCGATCGATACCAAGCTACACGAGCGATCGATACCAAGCTCAACGAGCGATCGATTCCAAGCTTACAAGTTCCACAAATTCATCCAACACATAGAGCAGAACCAAAACGGAAGAACAACCACAATTCTCTCCCCTTTATTCACAGTGAAAAGCGCAAATCAAACAGTCCCAGAGCTTCAATAGCATCAGTCACTTCTAACACAGTCACAGGGAACATTCATTTACAGTTGAGGAGCGACATTAGTTTTACCTCCGGTCAAATGAAATGTTCGCCTCTTTACCTCCGGTCTGATGAGTGATCACGCTCATAAACCTTTCGTCAGCGTTCCATTCAGCAACGTTTTTTGTCAAATATAACGGCAATTCGTAATCCAGTCATGTGATGTCGCCATTCCAAAGTAACCACAAAACAGGGAATCCAACGCTTCTATAGTGTAACAACAGAAATGTATTTGCCAGACAAAGGCCCCACAGGTCATTTCATAGGATAGAAAACAAAAGAGTATATAGTAGAAGGTTTCTTAGTTCATGTAATAGTGATAAAAAAAAACTGTATTGTAACGCCTTACCTGAGTCCTAGCTGACCCATAATGCCAATGTTCTCAATTTGAATTATACGCCCGAGTGCCCTTTACTCACTTACTGGTTCCAAAACGAAACCCCTCTTTTGAAAAGGTTCTTCAAAGCACCCCTTAAGTCTACAAAGGTTAAAAATGAACTGACGGGCCTCCCAAGTGGCACAGTGATCTAAGGCACTGCATCAGGCTAGCTGTGCCGCTAGAGATTCTGGGTTTGAGTCCAGGCACTGTCGCAGCTGGCCGCAACCGGGAGACCAATGGGGCCCAGCATCGTCCGGGTAGGAGAGGGTTTGGCCGGCAGGGATGTCCTTGTCCCCATCGCGTACAAGCGACTCCTGTGGCGGGCCGGTGCACGCTGACACCGTCGCTAGCTGTACGGTGGTTCCTCCGACACATTGGTTCGGCTGGCTTCCGGGTTAAGTGGGCATTGTGTCAAGAAGCAGTGTGATTTGGTTGGGTTGTGTTTCGGAAGAAATGGAAAAAATGACCTTAGCCTCTCCCGAGTCCGTACGGGAGTTGCAGCGATGAGACTAGACTGTAACTACCAACTGGGGAGAAAAAGGGGGCAAATACAAAAAATAAAATACGACCTGATGGCAGAGTATAGGTTCTTAAATTAACCGTAAGGTTTTTTAGTTTTTTTAAACCTTATATTATCCTAAAAGATCATACCTTTTATTTTTAGAGTGTAGACTGGAGAGTTAGCTAACACATGTTGATTCCTCCTTGGACACCACTGATGTGTCTAATTGACTATATGTATGTGTTTATCTGTAGAAATCCTGACTTCTCAGCTGGGTAAGTATTATGGCTTTGTTACCTACTGTATATGATGTCTTATATATGTTAGCTTAGTCAATGGAGTTGAGTTGTGATGAGTGTGTGTGGACTGTACCTCCGACTATCAGTCGATACTTGTAAAAATGTCCATTCTTAAACTCTTACCGTGAACCTGATTGTCCTGTGTAATTGTGTGACTTTCTTTGTTTGCTGAAATCTGTAGTTCATTAAAGTAGCATTTTAGGTGACCTCTGCCAAAGGAGTTGTTGTGAGAAGGAGCAGTAAACACCTAGAATAAAATGTTAAATAAAGAACTATGGATAAAAACATGTTTTTCCAAGGACCGCCCCTATGAAGTAACATTGCAGTGAAGTAAAATAAATGGATGTAGTGATACTTTCTACCACCAGAGGGAGGCAAATACACTTTTATTTTACAGAGGATGTTGACATGGTCCTAGTTTTTTATTTTTTATTTATTTAACCAGGCAAGTCAGTTAAGAACAAATTCTTATTTTCAATCATGGCCTAGGAACAGTGGGTTAACTGCCTGTTCAGGCGCAGAACAACAGATTTGTACCTTGTCAGCTCAGGGGTTTGAACTTGCAACCTTCTGGTTACTAGTCCAACGCTCTAACCACTAGGCTACCCTGCCGCCCCAGCAAGGTCCGGAATGGTCTTCTGACTTATAACATGGTGGGAAATCAAACAAAGAAGTCATGTAAACATGAACATATTTTTACGTAATTCTAGTGCCTGATTTCGGGGACTGTCAGCTTGTGGGTTTCCGAGTGACGCAGCAGTCTAAGGCACTGCATCTCAGTGCTAGAGGCGTCACTACATGGTTTGATCCCGGGCTGTATCACAACCGGCTGTGATGGGGAGTCCCATAGGGCGGCGCACAATTGGCCCAGCGTTGTCCGGGTTTGGGGAGGTTTTGGCCGGGGTAGGCCCTCATTGTAAAATAAGAATTTGTTCTTAACTGACTTGCCTAGTAAAATAAAGGTAAAATAAATAAAAATTGTAAAGTAAGAATTTGTTTCTTAACTGAATTGCACAGTTAAATAGAAGTTAAATAAAACACATATGAATTAATTATTGATGTTCCTGAACTGCTGTATTTGAAGTACATCTCCCTTCTGCCCAGTTTCACTGATGTTGCTACGGCAACTCAAGCTGTTTCTACCATCCCTGACTATCCCATCAAACTATCAATCAGTTTCTTTTTCACTTTTTCAGTCACATTCCTGTAGCCCCCCCAAAAAACACATTTAGCTTCCTATCACATTTTGAAAAGAAAAAGGTTTATGAATTAATTTATGGAGGGTTACTGTCAAAATGATTTATTATATATACTGTGCGTATACTGTATAACAAATGGGCTCTTGGTCTCCCCACCTTCCTGGCACTGCTGGGGTGTCATATATGCCAGTGTTTCTCCCCATATGTTCACTAAGATTCAAATTATTATAGGTCTTCATAGTTTGAGGTCTGGGTTGAACAACACAAATGTGCACTTACAGTTGTTTGTGATATCCATCAGTATGTCGCTAATTTTCATAACCAACAGTCTCTTACTCTATATTTCAGACTTTGAAACCATCAGAAGACATGAAGGTGTGTTTTATACTCTGTGACATCCACAAATTAATACATACCATACCAAATAGAGTGTCTAGGATTTACTTACAGAATAATAGTAGTGATGTCATTGGGTTTACTATAGTGTATTATAACCACTGATGTTGATGTCATGATGTCATTGTGTTTACCATAGTGTATTATGCCACGGATGGTGATGTCATTGTGTTTACCATAGTGTATTATACCACTGGTGTTGATGTCATTGTGTTTACCATAGTGTATTATATCACTGATGATGATGTCATTGTGTTTACCATAGTGTATTATACCACTGGTGATGATGTCATGATGTCATTGTGTTTACCATAGTGTATTATACCACTGATGTTGTCATGATATCATTGTGTTTACCGTAGTGTATTATACCACGGATGGTGATGTCATTGTGTTTACCATAGTGTATTATACCACTGATGATGATATCATTGTGTTTACCATAGTGTATTATACCACTGGTGATGATGTCATGATGTCATTGTGTTTACCATAGTGTATTATACCACTGATGTTGTCATGATGTCATTGTGTTTACCATAGTGTATTATACCCACTGATGTTGATGTCATGCTGTCATTGTGTTTACCATAGTGTATTATACCACTGATGATGTTGTCATTGTGTTTACCATAGTGTATTATACCACTGATGTTGATGTCATGATGTCATTGTGTTTACCATAGTGTATTATACCCCTGATGTTGATGTCATTGTGTTTACCATAGTGTATTATACCACTGGTGATGATGTCATTGTGTTTACCATAGTGTATTATACCCCTGATGTTGATGTCATTGTGTTTACCATAGTGTATTATACCACGGATGGTGATGTCATTGTGTTTACCATAGTGTATTATACCACTGATGATGATGTCATTGTGTTTACCATAGTGTATTATACCACTGATGTTGATGTCATGATATCATTGTGTTTACCATAGTGTATTATACCCACTGATGTTGTCATGATGTCATTGTGTTTACCATAGTGTATTATACCTCTGATGATGATGTCATTGTGTTTACCATAGTGTATTATACCACTGATGATGATATCATTGTGTTTACCATAGTGTATTATACCCACTGATGTTGATGTCATGCTGTCATTGTGTTTACCATAGTGTATTATACCACGGATGGTGATGTCATTGTGTTTACCATAGTGTATTATACCACTGATGATGATATCATTGTGTTTACCATAGTGTATTATACCACTGATGATGATATCATTGTGTTTACCATAGTGTATTATACCCGTGATGTTGATGTCATGATGTCATTGTGTTTACCATAGTGTATTATACCACTGATGTTGATGTCATTGTGTTTACCATAGTGTATTATACCCGTGATGTTGATGTCATGATGTCATTGTGTTTACCATAGTGTATTATACCACTGATGTTGATGTCATGATGTCATTGTGTTTACCATAGTGTATTATACCATGGATGTTGTCATGATGTCATTGTGTTTACCATAGTGTATTATACCTCTGATGATGATGTCATTGTGTTTACCATAGTGTATTATACCATGGATGTTGTCATGATGTCATTGTGTTTACCATAGTGTATTATACCTCTGATGATGATGTCATTGTGTTTACATAGTGTATGTTTCTCTCCACAGTGGATGTGACTCTAGACCCTGATACGGCACATTGTAAACTCATCCTGTCTGATGACGGGAAACAAGTGAGACATGGAGAACTAGATCAGGTTCTCTCTGACAACGGGAAGAGGTTTACAAATTGGTCCTGTGTCCTGGGAAATGTGGGCTTCTCAGGGAAGTTCTACTATGAGGTGAAGGTGGAGGGGAAGACTGAGTGGACTTTGGGGGTGGTCATACAGTCCATCAATAGGAATGAGAGGTCTAGACCGATCCCTTATAATGGATACTGGACTGTGGAGCTGAAGGATGGAGAGTACACAGCTCATGCTGATTCCCCTGTCACCTTCACCCCGAGAGAGGAGCCCCAGAAGGTGGGGGTGTTTGTGGATTATGAGAAGAGACAGGTCTCCTTCTACAATGTGGAGGACAGGTCTCATATCTACTCTTTCACTGACTGCTCCTTCACTGAGAAACTCTATCCATTCTTCAATCCTGGTGATTCAGATAGTATTTCACTGGTCGTCTGTCCTGTGGATGCTACTGACTGACTGTTTTAAATCAAACAGGGTGCAATTGTTATTTGTGAAATGCTTGTTACTCTGCTAATGTGCAGTAAATATACTGTATATAATTTTAAAAAGTGCTGAACAAGTAGTTATATTGACAACATCCGTCCGAGCTCATTTATGTCTTAATGGAAATTACGGATTGTCTCTTATCCGCTCCTCGTTCCCTTATGCCATAGTTTGTACATCTCAATTGTCAGTAGAAAACACGTTTAAACAAGTCAGCCATATGAGCAATATTTAAGAAGGCAGTAAATTAGGCTCAATGAACTGTTTCGCTGCCAGACATGGCTCCGCTGATAGCCAGGTGTAGCAGTGGTAAGGTGTTGGGACAGCTTTATGTAGGCCCTAACAGTTTGTGGGCACCGTTTGTAACCGTTAAAGTGCAATTAATGTATTGTTTAGTGTTGTATAGTGGCTTTGCTGGCATGCATAAGATTTACATGCTAAAATTGCAACTGGTTGTGTAACCTTTCTGCTGTGTGCTCCTACATTTAGGTAACAATGTAGCAACAGCACAAAATAAGTGTTTAACATATTGATCATTTGATAATTAAATGTTCTGAAAGAGTGTTTAAAAATAGTTTTATCTCCATCATTGTCATCAGACAGACTACTGTTGCAGACAGACTATTGTATACTGTAACGGCCGTTGTTGGTGGAAGAAGGTGAGGACCAAGGTGCAGCGTGGTATGTGCGCATATTTATTAGAATGAACACGGAAATAACCAAAATAACAAAGAGAAACGACCGAAAACCATTCTGGCTGGTGCAGACACACAACAGAAAACAATCACCCACGAAACACAAGAAAACACAACAGGCTCCCTAAATATGGTTCTCAATCAGGGACAACGATTGACAGCTGCCTCTGATTGAGAACCATACCAGGCCAAACACAGAAATAGCAAATCATAGAAAAACTAACAAAACTAAAAACTAACCACCCAACTCACGCCCTGACCATACTAAAACAAAGACATAACAAAAGAACTAAGGTCTGAACGTGACATAGGACAAGAGACCATTCCAGTAAATTCCCTTAATTGCATTTTCAGAATTATTTAATTCACTCTTAGGTATTCTTAGTTGATTGGGCTTTCTAACAGTAGAGAGGTTAAACCTGTTCTTAGAATGCTTTCTGGCTATAAGTGTCAGATTATGATCAGACAGCCCAGTAACCATACTGAATGATTTAGTCACTCTCTGGTTTATTACTGAACAACAAATCTATCTGTGTTTTAGAGCAACAAGTCACCCTGGTTGGCCCTTTAACTAGCTGTGTGAGGTCAAAGGTTTTAGTGGTCCATTTGAGAGTTTTCCTACAAGACTTGTCTTCATAATTCATGTTAAAATCTCCCATTAAGATGACTTCTTTCCCAAAATCACATTCCCTAAAGCATGTTATTAAACTGATCAAAAACCACACTTTTGGTGGAAGGTGGCCTATACATTCCAATAAGGGTAAAAGACATTTGGGGAGACAGTGTAATGTTCAGGCCGATACATTCTAGTTCATTATCCCATGACCACTCAATTTGTTTACATCCGATATGTTCTTTAATGTAAATCATCAGACCCCCTCCCTCCTCTTCCTTCAATCCTGTCTCTCCTGAAAACATTGTAGCCAATCACAATCAGAGCAGCATATGGAGAGGTTTTATGGAGCCATGTCTCTGAGAGGCAGAGGAAGTCAAGGTTGGAGTCTGTGAGTAGATGTTGAATTTGATCACTTTTTGGAATGACACTACAAATGTTCAAGTGCCCCCCTAGTAGTCCCTTGGGTTTAGCTTGTGGGTCCCAGATTACTCAAGAGTGATTGACACATTGAAAAAAGTAACATTTTCTGACGGATGGGTTATGCCGTTATGTTTAGTTTTGATTAGGGGGAGTTCGGTAGTGCATTTAACTATCCCTCCTGCCTGCACTGGATGCGGGGAGCTAATTAAAACAACTTGCGTACCAGAAGCAGAGTCAAGGATCGCATATAGAAACTTGGATATGTTTGCAGAGTCAAATTCCATCTTGGAGCCGGGTGAGTCAGGAGAAACCATGGGACCATAGCACTCACCCACTTCCACAACAGCAAGGAGGCCATCCACCGCTTTCCACTCCGGTGAGTATCGCTGGCTCGGTGATGTTAGGCCCAGGATTGAGTTACACATCCCCAGAGAGCAGGAGGGTAGCGAACGGGTAGTTTAACAGTTTCCGATAAATGTTGGACTTGTGTTTTGTTACGCCTAAGTGGTTCAGTGGAATAGGGAGCGAGGTAGACTTGGGCATTATTCAGAACATTATGGTACGCTGTGTACTGTCCTCTCCTGTGTAATGGTGAACCAATGTGTTTGGTGTTGATATTCTCCGGTAGTAGACTTGGCCATTATTCAGAACATTATGGTGTGCTGTGTACTGTCCGCTTCCGTGGAACGGTGAACCAATGCGTTTGGTTTTGATATTCTCCGGCAGTAGATTGATTGTGTCATCCCAGCAAGGACGCACTGAGATTATCAGTAGAGCAGCTACATAAAACAATCATGGCAATGTACTGGAGATAAAACACATAATCGCGCTTTAAATCTTTGCATGTTACTTAGCTGGGGACGGCGTACACCTGATTTTAGACAAAATAACAGCATTCGTGGGAGAAGCGGCACCTGCCGCACCTCCCTCCCTTCCGTTTTTTCGAAGCCCATGTGATCTGTGTTTCTTATACAGACTTATACATGAATTACATGTACCCATTGCTTCTTGAAGAATATCACTTATTCATGATTAAAGAGCTTAGTTTAACTGTTGTATCCCATCAGAACTCAAAATATAACCTTGTTTTATTTCAATGTTTGTAAACAAAGTAAATGTAAGCAAACACAATACAGTCTAAAACATATTTAAAACTATAATGTTGATATAGCATCATGGGTGGTCAGTCCTTGCATCCATAGATCTGTCTATGAATTTGAGAGCGATATTATTTCTCCAGCCCCTCCCTCAGCTTTTTACCAAAACAACAGTGGCTGGGATTACGTTTTGTTATCGTTTCAACTTCTGATTGGCCCCAGGTGTTCCTTCGGATGTTGGAACAGTGGTATGAGACAAGAGCTGGGATTCAAACCTTGACCCAGAAAATATAAAATACGAATTTTCCTATATCAAATCTCCCATTCCTCTCAAAATTTTTGGGGAAAGCTGTTGCGCAGCATCTGTCCTCGTGCCTCTAGACCTTAGTGCTGCTTTTGATACCATCGATCACCACACTATTTCGGAGAGATTGGAAACCCAAATTGGTCGACACAGACAAGTTCTGGCCTGGTTTAGATCTTATCTGCTGGAAAGATATCAGTTTGTCTCTGTGGATGGTTTGTCCTCTGACAAATCAATTGAACATTTCGGTGTTCCTCAAGGTTCCGTTTTAGAACCACTAATGTTTTGACTCTATATTTTACCTCTTGGTGATGTCATTCGGAAACATAATGTTAACTTTCCCTGCTATGTGGACGATACACAGCTGTACATTCCGATGAAACATGATGAATCCCCAAAGTTGCTCTCCCTGGAAGCCTGTGTTTCAGACATAAGGAAGTGGATGGCGGCATTTTTAAAAACTTTTAAACTCGGACCAAACAGAGATGCTAGTTCTAGGTACCAAGAAACAAAGAGATCTTCTGTTGGATCTGACAATTAATCTTGATGGTTGTACAGTCGTCTCAAATAAAACTGTGAAAGACCTTGGCATTACTCTGGACCCTGATCTCTCTTTTGAAGAACATATCAAGACTGCTTCAAGGACAGCGATTTTCCATCTACATAACATTACAAAAATCAGAACCTTTCTGTCCAAAAATTATGCAGAAAGATGTATCTATGCTTTTGTCACTTCTAGATTAGACTACTGCAATGCTCTACTTTCTGGCCACATGGATAAGCACTAAATAAACTTCATGTAGTGCTCAACACGGCTGCTAGAATCTTGACTAGCACCCAAAAATGTAATCATATTACTCCAGTGCTAGCATCTCTACCACTGGCTTTCTGTTAAGGCTAGGGCTGATTTCAAGGTTTTACTGCTGACCTACAAAACATTACATGGCCTTGCTCCTACCTATCTTTCTAATTTTGGTCCTGCCATACATACCTACACGTACGCTGCGGTCACATGACGCAGGCCTCCTTATTGTCCTTAGAATTTGTAAGCAAACAGCTGGAGGCAGGGCTTTCTCCTATAGAGCAAGATTTTTATGGAATGGTCTGCCTATCCATGTGAGAGACGCAGACTCGGTCTCAACATTTATGTCTTTATTGAAGACTCATCTCTTCATTGGGTCCTATGATTGAGTGTAGTCTGTCCCAGGGGTGGGAAGGTGAACGGAAAGGCTCTGGAGCGACAATCCGCCCTTGCTGTTTCTGGGATTCCCATCCTCTAACCCAATTTCTGGGACTGAGTCACTGGCTTACTGGTGCTCTTCCATGCCGTCTCTAGGAGGGGTGCCTCACTTGAGTGGGTTGAGTCACTGACGTGATCTTCCTGTCCGGGTTGGCGCACCCCTCTGGTTCGTGCCGTGAGGGAGATCTTCGTGGGCTATACTCATCCTTGTCTCAGGGTTGTAAGTTGTCCGGGGGTATTGTCGGACGGGGCCACAATGTCTCCTGACCCCTCCTGTCTCAGTCTCCAGTATTTATGCTGCAATAGTTTATGTGTTGGGACTAGGGTCAGTCTGTTATATCTGGAGTATTTCTCCTGTCTTATCCGGTGTCCTGTGTGAATATAAGTATGCTCCCTCTAATTATCTATTTTTCTCTCTCTTTCTCTCTGAGGACCTGAGCCCTAGGACCATGCCTCAGGACTACCTGATCTAATGACTCCTTGCTGTCCCCAGTCCACCTGGTCGTGCTGCTGCTCCAGTTTCAACTGTTCTGCCTGCGCCTATGGAACCCTGACTTGTTCACCGGACATGCTACCTTGTCCCGGAACTGCTGTTTTCGACTCTCTCAATTCAATTCAATTCAAGGGCTTTATTGGCATGGGAAACATGTGTTAACATTGCCAAAGCAAGTGAGGTAGACAACATACAAAGTGAATATATAACGTGAAAAACAACAAAAATGAACAGTAAACATTACACATACAGAAGTTTCAAAACAGTAAAGACATTACAAATGTCATATTATATATATATACAGTGTTCTAACAATGTACAAATGGCTAAAGGACACAAGATAAAATAAATAAGCATAAATATGGGTTGTATTTACAATGGTGTTTGTTCTTCACTGGTTGCCCTTTTCTCGTGGCAACAGGTCACAAATCTTGCTGCTGTGATGGCACACTGTGGAATTTCAACCAGTAGATATGGGAGTTTTTCAAAATTGGATTTTTTTTCGAATTCTTTGTGGATCTGTGTAATCTGAGGGAAATATGTCTCTCTAATATGGTCATACATTGGGCAGGAGGTTAGGAAGTGCAGCTCAGTTTCCACCTCATTTTGTGGGCAGTGAGCACATAGCCTGTCTTCTCTTGAGAGCCAAGTCTGCCTACGGCGGCCTTTCTCAATAGCAAGGCTATGCTCACTGAGTCTGTACATAGTCAAGGCTTTCCTTAATTTTGGGTCAGTCACAGTGGTCAGGTATTCTGCCGCTGTGTACTCTCTGTGTAGGGCCAAATAGCATTCTAGTTTGCTCTGTTTTTTTGTTAATTCTTTCCAATGTGTTAAGTAGTTATCTTTTTGTTTTCTCATGATTTGGTTGGGTCTAATTGTGCTGCTGTCCTGGGGCTCTGTAGTGTGTGTTTGTGTTTGTGAACAGAGCCCCAGGACCAGCTTGCTTAGGGGACTCTTCTCCAGGTTCATCTCTCTGTAGGTGATGGCTTTGTTATGGAAGGTTTGTGAATCGCTTCCTTTTAGGTGGTTGTAGAATTTAACAGCTCTTTTCTGGATTTTGATAATTAGTGGGTATCGGCCTAATTCTGCTCTGCATGCATTATTTGGTGTTCTACGTTGTACACGGAGGATATTTTTGCAGAATTCTGCGTGCAGAGTCTCAATTTGGTGTTTGTCCCATTTTGTGAAGTCTTGGTTGGTGAGCGGACCCCAGACCTCACAACCATAAAGGGCAATGGGCTCTATGACTGATTCAAGTATTTTTAGCCAGATCCTAATTGGTATGTTGAAATTTATGTTTCTTTTGATGGCATAGAATGCCCTTCTTGCCTTGTCTCTCAGATCGTTCACAGCTTTGTGGAAGTTACCTGTGGTGCTGATGTTTAGGCCAAGGTATGTATAGTTTTTTGTGTGCTCTAGGGCAACAGTGTCTAGATGGAATTTGTATTTGTGGTCCTGGTGACTGGACCTTTTTTGGAACACCATTATTTTGGTCTTACTGAGATTTACTGTCAGGGCCCAGGTCTGACAGAATCTGTGCATAAGATCTAGGTGCTGCTGTAGGCCCTCCTTGGTTGGTTCTCTAACGCACCTGCTGTCTCTAACTCTGAATGGTCGGCTATGAAAGCAAATTGACATTTACTCCTGAGGTGCCGACCTTTGCACCCTCTACAACCTCTATGAACGTTTCAACATCTTGGCCATTTACTGTTATAATCTCCACCCAGCACAGCCAGAAGAAGACTGGCCAACCCTCAGAGCCTGGTTCCTCTCTAGGTTTCTTCCAAGGTTCCTTGTTTTCTAGGGAGTTTTTCCTAGCCACCATGCTTCTACATCTGCATTGCTTGGGGTTTTAGGCTGGGTTTCTGTATAGCACTTTTTTGAATTGGTATAGCTCTGTTGGCTTGGAGTCTCTGACTACCAGAAGGACCATAGGGGGAGAGAGAGAGGGGGGCAGAGAGAGAGGGGGCATTGGCTACTTTTTGTATATAAACCGGTTCTTCAGAGACTACCTGTAAGAAATATTGGTTGCTAAATCCTTAGAAATGACAGACCATGTAAAAAAAACAGTTTGTCACTAAATCCGTCTAGAAGGACCATGAATGGTTGGCTGGTATGGCCTCACCCGTCTGAGAGAGCGGCTGTGAATGCCCTCGCCCGCTTGTATACTTCTAACTGATTAGTTTGGTTCTGCCCTCTATAGTGCTGCCCAGTTAGAACATGATGTTGAGGTCCATCACTATACTCTTGATAGTCACCACAACACACACACACACACAGACACAGCTGTTTCCATTTGAGAATGTTTATATGATTCTGGTAACCTGAATGACTTGGAATCTTATTGTTGTGGTTCTATAAGACAAAGATATGCACACATGTAAACAGTATTCATTAAGAGTTATAACTATGCAGTATTTAAGTGGTAATGCCCAACGGTAGTTGGAGGATATATTTGCACGTGTGTTGTTAGGCCCGGGACGAAGTCGAGATCCGGCAAACCGTGCCAATATGTCCTCCAAACACTGGCTTCAAGGGCACTTTTGAACAATGGGTTACCAACATATTCAAATAATGATTGACATATTTGAATTAAAAACGTTATTTGGATGAATTTATTCGTACTATTTTATCCTTCTACAAGATATAGTCCCAACACAAACCTTTGTTCTGTATCTATGGACGCGACACAGTCATTCTTTCTAAATGTTCCATTGCCATACTGGCTGTCAAAGTTCTTATCCCTTGCTTGCTAGATAGTCATAGTTGGCTAACTTACAGTCATGTCAAAAGTTCAGCCAGAATAACAGCAAAGTAGCTGCATTTGCATTTGTTTAAGCTGTTTTCTAGTGACATTTATTTGGAAACGTCCATAACAGTGAGCTAATGAGGCTTGAGACTCATATCTCTCTCACTAGCTATAAGCACCAGCTGTCAGAGCAGCTCACAGATCACTGCACCTGTACATAGCCCATCTGTAAACAGCCCATCTATCTACCTCATTCCCATACTGTATTTATTTATCTTGCTCCTTTACACCCCAGTATCTATACTTGCACATTCATCTTCTGCACATCCACCATTCCACCATTCCACTGTTTAATTACTTCGCCACCATGACCTATTTATTGCATTAACTCAGTTATCTTACCTCATTTGCACTCACTTTCGCCTGGCATAGAAAACATACTCACTTGTCAGGACAATGTTGTTCAGAGGAGCTAGCCAACGACACTGCCTAGCTGGGCTGATGAGACAGTGGATTGCTCAGTCCGATGGAACAGAGTAAATAGGTATTTTAATATCATAGATTTAGCCTGTGGCAACTTGTGGAGTAGACTACGGCTGGAATGCGGTTTTAACCAATCAGCAATCAGGATTAGACCCATTCGTTGTATAAACATGTATGTATGAGCTAGGTCCAAGAACTCTCTGGGATGACTCTAGAACAGGCCTGGGCAATTATTTTCCATGGAGGGCCACATTAGAACATATTTTTGCTATCACAGGCCAGAATCATATTACAGGATGATTGTTGTTGGATTCACGTCTCCATCTCAACCAAACATCTAAGTGAAGAATATGACTAAATCAAATCAGAATGTATTTAAAGTTAGATTTGATATAATCCTTTCTATACCTTAGATTTTTGGTTGAGATGGAGATGTGAATCCAACATATTAATTTGTAGAAAAACTGGAATTAATGCTAGACTAAATCAGTGGCACAGATCGAACTACACTTGCAGGATATACATCTCCTTCAAATGTTGATTTTTGGTTGCGTTGCCAACCAAACACAATT
Source organism: Oncorhynchus kisutch (assembly GCF_002021735.2). Classification (NCBI taxonomy): domain Eukaryota; kingdom Metazoa; phylum Chordata; class Actinopteri; order Salmoniformes; family Salmonidae; genus Oncorhynchus; species Oncorhynchus kisutch. Next base: position 67,322 of record NW_022262999.1, on the reverse strand, counting down.
CAATATCACTTTTAAAATACAATAGATAGCCTACTAACTTGTTGACAAATTAGATGATGAATTTGTGTCCCCAAATCACCCAAAAATATAAATTAAAGAATGGGATTAAGCCAGTGTCTCAGATGGAACTATCCAAGCAATATATACATCTCCTTTAAATGTTGATGCATTTCTTCTTATGTAATCATAGAAAGCGTGCATGTTCTAGATAACATGCATAGGTCATCGCAGGTCTGTGGAGATCTTCACCATTGCTGTTATAATCTGTCAGAACTAGAATGTCATTGATTACTTGCTCCATGTACCTTTTATGTAATCTCAACTGTAATCCAGGTCATTTGGTTCTGCTATTAGATGAAGCACAGGGATATTCACATTAATCTGTTGTATAAATAAACAACATATCTGACCTTGTATTCCCATTTGAACTTTGCTGTGCTTTACATTAGTTGAAAGCGCAGTGAAATACAATAGGGTGGCAACAAAACCAAATATCGAACATAGTTTTTCTACTGGGATTTCATTGTGCTTTTAGATGGTTGAAAGCGCAGGGAAAACACATTGGAAATTCAACTAACTTCTGGCTGTCTTTTTGAGTGGGTGAATATAGGTTGTAATCTCATTAATCAACGTCTCAACCAAATATTACCCAATTATCCACATTGAAATGACAGTGTCCCCAGTGGTTCGTTTCTGATATACCTGGATCACTGATGAACCAGTCACATTTATTTAATGAAATTACGAAGTGGTGGCAGAGTAGAATATCTTTATTGTAGTTGTCTCACAGAGGTACGCTGGACTCATTTAGGTGGTGGAACTCAATTAGGATTTGATGTTAGAGAAATCGAAAGTAGCCTTGGCTGTAGACCGTTGGTTGTAATGTAGCCCAGATGTATGACTCTAAAGCAGCCTACCGTTACTCTTTAAGGTCCAATGATCTTTATATACTGAACAAAAATATAAACGCAATATGCAACAATTTCAAAGGTTTTACTAAGTTACAGTTCATGTAAGGTAATCAGTCAATTAAATAAATCAATTTGACCCTAATTTATGGATTTTACATAACTGGGCAGGGGCATAACCATGGGTGGGCCTGGGAGGGCATAGGCCCACCCACTTGGGAGCCAGGCCCAATGACTGGGGAGTCAGGCCCAGCCAATCAGAATGAGATTTCCCACACAAAGGGGCTTTATTAGAGACAGAAATACTCTTTAGCTTCATCAGCTGTCCGGGTGGCTGGTCTCAGACGATCCCGCAGGTGAAGAAGTCGGATATGGAGGTCCTGGACTGGCGTAGTTACACATGGTCTGCAGTTGTGAGGTTGGTTGGAGTACTGCCAAATTGTCTAAAACGACGTTGGAGGCGGCCCATGGTAGAGATATTAACATTAAATTATCTGGCAACAGCTCTGGTGGACATTCCTGCAGTCAGCATGTCAATTGCACGCTCCCTCAAAACTTGAGACATCTGTGACATTGTGTTGTGTGACAAAACTGCACATTTTAGAGTGCCGTTTTATTGTCCCCAGCACAAGGTGCACCTGTGTTATGATCATGCTGTTTCATCAGCTTCCTGATATGTCACACCTTTCAGGTGGATGGATTATTTTAGCAAAGGAGAAATGCTCACTAACAGGGATGTAAACAAAAATTGTGCACAAAATTTGAGAGAAATACTGTACGTGTTTTGTGCATTATGGAACATTTCAGGGATCTTTAATTTCAGCTCATGAAACATGAGACCAACACATTACATTTTGTATTTATATTTTTGTTCAGTAAATGTTATGTTCAGCGGTATACTGACTGTGGCAGCCAAAACAGCCAAATACACTGTCTAAAAGTGAATAGATTCTTAATTGCAATATGGTTCTAGAATCATAAAGCCCTTGACTTTCATCTCACATTAAAATCATTTCACAAATGTAAAATATACCCTTACTGTACAAGGTTTTAACTGGCTTTATAACAGTTGCTGTGGACAGTATTTTTCAGTGACAACATGTTTCTGGCAGCCTTCTTCCATTACACACAGGTGTTTGAAGCATGCTAGACAGCTAATTAGCACAGGTGGCCCCTCTGTCTTCCATCTGTTATCCATAAACATGTGCTGTAACATGGAGATATGGCCGAGTGGGAACACTAACCCTGATCCTATCAAGGTGTGTACCAATTTAACCCTTTGTTTTTTGACAATTATTTCTCACTGATATGAAAGATAATCCTTATGCTTTTAAAACCGTAACCCAAGTGATGCATGTTAAACCGAGCATCATGGAACGTCTTTAGGATCCGCCCCTTTTTTTCCCCAATTTTCGCCTAAAATGACATAACCAAATCTAACTGCCTGTAGCTCAGGACCTGAGGCAAGGATATGCATTTTCTTGATACCATTTGAAAGGAAACACTTTGAAGTTTGTGGAAATGTGAAACAAATGTTGGAGAATATAACACATTAGATCTGATAAAAGATAATACAAAGAAAAAAAACAATCGTTTAAAAAAAAAATGTTCCTAGCCCAGGCGCAATTTAGACTTTTGCCACTAGATGGCAGCACTGTATGTGCAAAGTTTTAGAGTGAAGTAATGAGCTATTGCATATCTATTAAACATGTTGTATCAAGACTGCCCAAATGTGCCTAATTGGTTTATTCATACATTTGTGCACTCTCCTCAAACAATAGCATGGTATTATTTCACTGTAGTAGTTACTGTAAATTGGACAGTGCAGTTAGATTAACAAGAATTTAAGCTTTCTGCCCATATCAGACATGTCTATGTACTGGATTTATTTTTTGTTTCTTACAACCTCATGCTAATCACATTAGCCTACGTTAGCGCAACCGTCCCAAGGACGGGACACTGATCCTGAAGAAGATGTAGTACTCCCACCTACAGAAGAGGCCTTCTTCCAATGACTCTTCTGTGTAATGTAATGGACCTGAGACTCTTATGACTCTTGTGTGTAATTTAATGGAACTGAGAGTCATGACCAAGGCCTAGATGTAATGTAGTCTCAAAGACTGTACAGTATGGTAGCCTGTAGATTTGTTTTAGTGCACAAGTTCAAACTGTAGATTCCATCATCCATCCCTACTAGTCTACACGGGTGATTTAGTTTTAGCTCGCCGGTGGCCTAGATGTGGGTGGAGATTTCACAGGGGAATATAAACCATGTACAGTTTTATGAATATTCAATCTAAAGTGTCTATGGAAATAACAATATCACTGTTAGATCAAAAATCAACATCAGACAGGATCAGCTGATCAAGATCACACAGGGATAGCTGATCAGCTGATCAAGATCACACAGGGATAGCTGATCAGCTGATCAACATCACACAGGGACAGCTGATCAGCTGATCAACATCACACAGGGACAGCTGATCAGCTGATCAAGATCACACAGGGATAGCTGATCAGCTGATCAACATCACACAGGGATAGCTGATCAGCTGATCAAGATCACACAGGGATAGCTGATCAACATCACACAGGGATAGCTGATCAACATCACACAGGGATAGCTGATCAACATCACACAGGGATAGCTGATCAACATCACACAGGGATAGTTGATCAGCTGATCAACATCACACAGGGACAGCTGATCAGCTGATCAACATCACACAGGGACAGCTGATCAGCTGATCAACATCACACAGGGACAGCTGATCAGCTGATCAACATCACACAGGGACAGCTGATCAGCTGATCAACATCACACAGGGACAGCTGATCAGCTGATCAACATCACACAGGGACAGCTGATCAGCTGATCAAGATCATCTATATATAAATCTGGAACCTGATTAACAGACAACATGACCGTCTCATATGAAATATATAGCATATACCTATCAAAATGACCTATTCATTTAGTTCATTAATGTAAGTAATTTAGCTAACTGACTGATTTGGTAACAAAATGACTTCTCCTCTTATAAGTGACAGTAAATTAGGCCTTCTTATTAGATGGAAGGTTGGCAGTAGACCTATTGGGAGGAGGACAGGAATCTCTGAGTGGGAGACAACCTTTATTATGATGTCATCCACCAGGGTAGCCTAGTGGTTAGAGTGTTGGACTAGTAACCGGAAGGTTGCAAGTTCAAATCCCCGAGCTGACAAGGTACAAAACTGTCGTTCTGCCCCTGAACAAGGCAGTTAACCCACTGTTCCTAGGCTGTCATTGAAAATTAGAATTTGTTCTTAACTGACTTGCCTAGTTAAATAAAGGTCAAATTTAAAAAAAAATCTAGTTGGATTCTAGGAGTGATGACAGTCTGCCTCGGTGTCACTCAAAGTAGGCAGAAGTCCAGATTTAAAAATCTCTGAATAATCAATCATTCACACAAAGCCTATAGGAAATTAAGTTACTGCAGGCTATTTGGCCTAGCCAATATCTGTTATCATGCATTAGGCCTATCATTGCACTGTGTGCCATATTCACATATCATAATGATGTTGAGAGCCTATAGGCTACACCATAATATACTGTACATGACGCAACACAAGATCACCAGAGATTGATTTGTAGCCTACACTTTATTCATGTACAGCCTATAAAATAACATTGCTGCAAATTTCAATCTTATAGGATAACTGACATTACATAATATCTGAAGATGTAGGACGACTGAGATCTACGCAGACTACTCGCCCCCTGAAAGGCCTGTCCGCTCGCGTACAATGTTGAATGGATTATTAGCAGGGCCGGGCGGTAAACCCGCCCCTCGTCTTCTTTAGCCACTGCCTGTGTTATTTTGGGATCGGGAACAAAGTATTTCGGTCTCAATGACAACATGAAGCACATATGAGTTATGAGAGAATGGTCTGACAGTACGCATCGATGCACAGATTTTAAGAGCACCTAATTGTATCCAAGATAGGCTATATGATTAATAACTGTAGCCTAGCCTATAGCCAATAGGACTAGCTCTTAGCATATACAGTGCCTTCGGAAAGAATTCAATCCACTTGACTTATTCCACATGTTGTGTTATAGCCTGAATTCAACATGGATTATAATGTATTTATTTTCTCACCCATCTACACACACTACCCCATAACAACAAATGGGAAACAGGTTTTTCAACATTTTTGCAAATGTATTGGAACTGAAATACAGAAATATTTCATTTTACATATGTATTGACACCGCTAAGTCAATACATGTTAGAATTATGTGTGGCAGTGATTACAGCTGTGAGTCTTTCTGGGTGAGTCTCTAAGAGCTTTGCACACCTGGATTGTACAATACTTGCACATTATTATTTTATTCTAGCTCTGTCAAGTTGGTTGTTGATAATTGCTAGACAGACATTCTCAAGTCTTGCCATAGATGTTCAATCCCATTGAACATTAAATGTCAACTTGGAAAGCAACTCCACTGTAGATTTGGCCCTGTGTTTTAGGTTATTGTCCTGCTGAAAGGTACATTTGTCTCCCAGTGTCTGTTGGAAAGCAGACTGAATCAAGTTTTCCTCTAGGATTTTGCATGTGCTTAGCTATATTCCAATTTTTTTTAACTCCCTAGTCCTTGCCAATGACAAGCATACTCATAACATGATGCAGCCACCACCATGCTTGAAAATATGAAGAGTGGTACTCAGTGATGTGTTGTGTTGGATTTGCCCCAAACGTAACACTTTGTATTCAGGACATAAAAGTTCATTTCTTTGCCACATTTTGTACAGTTTTACTTGAGTAACTTATTGCAAACAGGATGCATGTTTTGGAATATTTTTGTTCTGTACAGGCTTCCTTGTTTTTACTCTGTCATTTAGGTTACTATTGTGGAGTAACTACAATGTTGTTGATCCATTATTTGACTTGTTAAGCACATTTTTACCCCTGAATTTATTTAGGCTTCCCATAACAAAGCGATCGAAAACTTATTGACTCACATTACAGCTTTTCTTTTGAATGAATTTGGGTATTGTATTGTGTGTAGGCCAGTGACATAACATCTCAATTTAATCCAGGCTGTAAAACAATAGAATGTGTAAAAAAGTAAAAGGTTAGGCTCTGTAGGCTCCATCCCAACAGCTTGCACATTACCAGTGCCCCATAGGCATGATTCACACCCCCATTCAGACCCACCATCACCAAACAGTACTGCATCAAGTAAATGTCATTCATGGAGAGTTTGTCTCACTCACATGTTTGATGAATTATTATAAACTGGGTGGTTCGAGCCATGAATGCTGATTGGCTTACAGCAGTGGTATATCAGACCATACACCACGGGAATGATAAAACATTTATTTTGAATTACTCTAGTAACCAGTTTATAATATCAATATGGCGCCTCAGGGGTTTGTGGTATATGGCCAATATACCACGGCTAAGTGCTGTATCCAGGCACTCTGCATTGCGTTGTGCATAAGAAGAGCCCTTAGTCGTGGTATATTGGCCATATACCACGGCTCCTTGGGCCTTATTGCTTAAATAACCTATAGGCATGATGTCATTCATGGAGAGTTTGTCTCACTCATATGTTTCATTAATTAATAACCTATAGGCATGATGTCATTCATGGAGAGTCTGTCTCACTCAGAATGTTTAATCATGTAACGTTTTCTTTAGGTGAAGTAGAGGCGGACCAAAATGCAGCGTGGTGGTTATTCATGTTTTTTAATAAAGACACTAGACATGAATAAACTAACAAAAACAATAAACGTGGAAAACCAAAAACAGCCCTATCTGGTGCAAAACACAGAGAAAGGAACAACAAAAGCTACCTAAATATGGTTCCCAATCAGAGACAATGACTAACGCCTGCCTCTGATTGAGAACCATATCAGGCCAGACATAGAAATAGACAAACAAGACATCCAACATAGAATGCCCACTCAGATCACACCCTGACCAACCAAAACATAGAAACATACAAAGCAAACTATGGTCAGGGTTTGACAAATCAAGTAATTTGCTATACAGGCCTACGTTATTTCATCGAGATAATGACTTGTGTAAAATAATAACTAGAGGTACACTAAATCAAATATTATCTTTGAAATGTTTACATTTTTCTCTAATTTCCAGTCACAACATGTTTCAATACAAATGCACAGTTGCAGACCCAGGCAATTTCTCCCACTGTTGCATCAGATGGTCTTAATATTGAGCAAAAGGAGGAAGTGCGCATGTCCTCTTTTTTAGTGTGTAGCCCCTCTCTCACCATTGGTGGAGAAACACGTTGCGTTTGACAGGACTAATTACGCTTGCATCAGTCTACTCACAAATGCTACTCGTCTGAGAGTGTGTTCTCCCACGCTGCTCCAGGAACATTCAATTTTCTCACGAATTTACTGTTATTCAGTGTTCTGCCCCACAATTTCCATCAAAATGGAGAAGAAAAACGGACACACAATGACCGATTCGGTCTCCACCGACGACATCTTGGAGAAGAATGGAAAGAAGAAGAAAAGCTGTAAAGACAAGTTGATGAGATTTTTGAATAGGAATATGTTAGTGATAATGACGGTGTCTGGAGTTCTAGTAGGCGTCGGCCTCGGAATGATGGTTCGGAATATGAACCTAACCCGGGCGCAGATGACTTATTTTGCTTTCCCCGGTGAGATGCTTCTGAGGATGCTGAAGATGATTATCCTTCCTCTGGTCGTGTGCAGCCTGATCTCCGGCGCCGCCAGCCTGGACACGCGCTCCCTGGGAAAACTAGGAGGCATCGCGGTCTCCTACTTCCTGGTGACCACACTCATCGCATCGGGAATTGGTGTGTCCCTCGCCTTCATTATCAAACCGGGAGTCGGTGCCGGGGCTCTGAACACAAATAATCTAGGTCTCGAGAGCGTCAATACCAACAAGGAGACCACGGATTCGTTTTTAGATCTTGCAAGGTAACTGTTGCGGGGATGAGGTTGTTGTTTCAATAGGCTAATACATGTATTATGTTAAAGAGTGTTTCTTGAAAGGAAATAAGCTAGCATGGCTCAGGGGGTGAGATGACTGGGTAGTAGTAGAGTAAATGCGTGCTCCACTTATTCCCCCGGCCAATACTGTAGCCTATATAGGTTACACACATGAGAGCCAAGGCGCATGCTTGTTCCAGTACCTTACATGGAATTACATGGCACTCAGAAATCAAGAGACCTAGGCCTGGATATAGATGGTCATTGGTCAATATTTTGGGGGGAATTAGTTAACATATGTTTTTCATTTACGTGATTTGTTTATGCATAATGGTACGATATAAAGCAGTAAGTAAAACAAAACAGACCCTGACAGGAAGAATCAAAGCAAACAAACAACATAAAATAAATATTATAATAGCATTCCCATGAGACAAAGGTTCTAACACAGTGTGTCATTGGGTGTCTGCCTGTCTGCCGGTCTGTGTGTCTGCCTACCTAACTCCCTCTCTACCCGAATGACTGTCTGTGTGTATGTCTGTTGGTCTATGTGTCCAACTATCTGCATGTCAAACGCTCGGCCTGCCCTCCAATCTGTCTGCCTTCCTGTCTGTCTACCTGCCTGTCCATCTGTATGTCTGCATCTGAGGGAAAGCTGACAGCTGTTAAACCCAGGATTCTGTTCTGCACAAAGAAAAGTTATCTGTAGGGAAGCCCAAGCTACGCCACAGCTGGCGTATGTCAACTACACAGGCATGCTCACAACCATATAGCACAGCCATATATCCCAGCCATATATCCCAGCCATATATCACAACCATATGTCCCAGCCATATGTCCCAGCCATATGTCCCAGCCATATGTCCCAGCCATATATCCCAGCCATATAGCACAGCCATATAGCACAGCCATATAGCACAGCCATATATCCCAGACATATATCCCAGACATATATCCCAGACATATCCCAGACATATCCCAGACATATATCACAACCATATATCCCAGACATATATCACAACCATATATCCCAGACATATATCACAACCATATATCCCAGACATATATCCCAGCCATATATCCCAGACATATATCCCAGCCATATATCCCAGCCATATATCCCAGCCATATATCCCAGCCATATATCCCAGCCATATATCCCAACCATATATCCCAGACATATCCCAGACATATCCCAGACATATCCCAGACATATATCCCAACCATATATCCCAGACATATATCCCAGCCATATATCACAGCCATATATCCCTGTATGGCTGTACATGTATTCCAATACTCTATACATGTCACTGCTGGTGACTGAAAACACTTGTGCCTCTTATCATAATACACAGCATCAGGTATCAATGCAGACTGTCTGGGACAAGAATTCTCCTGTCCTGAAGTATTAGTGGTCTATTACAAACTGTCTGGGACAAGAATCTACCTGTCCTGAAGTATTAGTGGTCTATTACAAACTGTCTGGGACAAGAATCCACCTGTCCTGAAGTATTAGTGGTCCATTACAAACAGTCTGGGACAAGAATCCACCTGTCCTGAAGTATTAGTGGTCTATTACAAACTGTCTGGGACAAGAATCCTCCTGTCCTGAAGTGTTAGTGGTCTATTACAAACTGTCTGGGACAAGAACTTAATTTACTTTATCTTTAACTTTACTAGGCGACCCAGTTCAGATCAAATATCTATTTTACAAGGGAGAGCTGTCATAAGATAACATGGCTGTCCCATGTATCAGTGTCTAACTTATTAACGTCACTAATTGACAATTAGAGAGAGAGAGTAAACACCTGGTTTTCTCCTGTCTAAATCAGTCACTTATTGAAAGGTGAGAATGAAACACTTAAGGACAGCAGTGATGTAGTTTAACTATGTGGGTAGTGCCCCACCCCAGCATTATGTAGTGTAACTATGTGGGTAGTGTTGCACCCCAGCATTATGTAGTGTAACTATGTGGGTAGTGAACCACCCCAGCATTATGTAGTGTAACTATGTGGGTAGTGGGGCACCCCAGCATTATGTAGTGTAACTATGTGGGTAGTGATGCACCCCAGCATTATGTAGTTTAACTATGTAGTTTAACTATGTGGGTAGTGATGCACCCCAGCATTATGTAGTTTAACTCTGTGATGCACCCCAGCATTATGTAGTTTAACTATGTGGGTAGTGACCCACCCCAGCATTATGTAGTTTAATGCTATGGTGGTTCACTACCCACATAGTTATGTAGTTTAACTATGTGGGTAGTGTTGCACCCCAGCATTATATAGTTTAACTATGTGGGTAGTGAACCACCCCAGCATTATGTAGTTTAATGCTATGGTGGTTCACTACCCACATAGTTATGTAGTTTAACTATGTGGGTAGTGATGCACCCCAGCACTATGTGGTTTAACTATGTGGGTAGTGATGCACCCCAGCATTATGTAGTTTAACTATGTGGTTTAACTATGTGGGTAGTGATGCACCCCAGCATTATGTAGTTTAACTATGTGGGTAGTAACCACCCCAGCATTATGTAGTTTAACTATGTGGGTAGTGAACCACCCCAGCATTATGTAGTTTAACTATGTAGTTTAACTATGTGGGTAGTGAACCACCCCAGCATTGTGTAGTTTAACTATGTGGGTGGTGATGCACCCCAGCATTGTGTAGTTTAATTATGTGGGTAGTGTTGCACCCCAGCATTATGTAGTTTAACTATGTGCTGCACCCCATCATTATGTAGTTTAACTATGTGGGTAGTGAACCACCCCAGCATTATGTAGTTTAACTATGTGGGTAGTGTTGCACCCCAGCATTATGTAGTTTAACTATGTGGGTAGTGCTGCACCCCAGCATTATGTAGTTTAACTATGTGGGTAGTGTTGCACCCCAGCATTATGTAGTTTAACTATGTGGGTAGTGCTGCACCCCAGCATTATGTGGTTTAACTATGTGGGTAGTGTTGCACCCCAGCATTATGTAGTTTAACTATGTGGGTAGTGCTGCACCCCAGCATTATGTAGTTTAACTATGTGGGTAGTGTTGCACCCCAGCATTATATAGTTTAACTATGTGGGTAGTGAACCACCCCAGCATTATGTAGTTTAATGCTGGGGTGGTTCACTACCCACATAGTTATATAGTTTAACTATGTGGGTAGTGCCCCACCCCAGCATTATGTAGTTTAACTATGTGTGTAGTGATGCATCCCAGCATTATGTAGTTTAACTATGTGGGTAGTGTTGCACCCCAGCATTATGTAGTGTAACTATGTGGGTAGTGATGCACCCCAGCATTATGTAGTGTAACTATGTGGGTAGTGATGCACCCCAGCATTATGTAGTTTAACTATGTGGGTAGTGTTGCACCCCAGCATTATGTAGTTTAACTATGTGGGTAGTGAACCACCCCAGCATTATGTAGTTTAACTATGTGGGTAGTGTTGCACCCCAGCATTATGTAGTGTAACTATGTGGGTAGTGTTGCACCCCAGCATTATGTAGTTTAACTATGTGGGTAGTGTTGCACCCCAGCATTATGTAGTTTAACTATGTGGGTAGTGCTGCACCCCAGCATTATGTAGTTTAACTATGTGGGTAGTGAACCACCCCAGCATTATGTAGTTTAACTATGTGGGTAGTGCTGCACCCCAGCATTATGTAGTTTAACTATGTAGTTTAACTATGTGGGTAGTGAACCACCCCAGCATTATGTAGTTTAACTATGTGGGTAGTGAACCACCCCAGCATTGTGTAGTTTAACTATGTGGGTGGTGATGCACCCCAGCATTGTGTAGTTTAACTATGTGGGTAGTGAACCACCCCAGCATTATGTAGTTTAACTATGTGTTGCACCCCATCATTATGTAGTTTAACTATGTGGGTAGTGAACCACCCCAGCATTATGTAGTTTAACTATGTGGGTAGTGAACCACCCCAGCATTATGTAGTTTAACTATGTGGGTAGTGAACCACCCCAGCATTATGTAGTTTAACTATGTGGGTAGTGAACCACCCCAGCATTATGTAGTTTAACTATGTGGGTAGTGAACCACCCCAGCATTATGTAGTTTAACTATGTGGGTAGTGATGCACCCCAGCACTATGTGGTTTAACTATGTGGTTTAACTATGTGGGTAGTGGTGCACCCCAGCATCATGTGGTTTAACTATGTGGTTTAACTATGTGGGTAGTGATGCACCCCAGCATTATGTAGTTTAACTATGTGGTTTAACTATGTGGGTAGTGATGCACCCAAGCATTATGTAGTTTAACTATGTGGGTAGTATTGCACCCCAGCATTATGTGGTTTAACTATGTGGGTAGTGAACCACCCCAGCATTATGTAGTTTAACTATGTGGGTAGTGAACCACCCCAGCATTGTGTAGTTTAACTATGTGGGTGGTGATGCACCCCAGCATTGTGTAGTTTAACTATGTGGGTAGTGAACCACCCCAGCATTATGTAGTTTAACTATGTGGGTAGTGAACCACCCCAGCATTATTTAGTTTAACTATGTGGGTAGTGAACCACCCCAGCATTATGTAGTTTAACTATGTGGGTAGTGATGCACCCCAGCACTATGTGGTTTAACTATGTGGTTTAACTATGTGGGTAGTGGTGCACCCCAGCATCATGTGGTTTAACTATGTGGTTTAACTATGTGGGTAGTGATGCACCCCAGCATTATGTAGTTTAACTATGTGGGTAGTGATGCACCCAAGCATTATGTAGTTTAACTATGTGGGTAGTATTGCACCCCAGCATTATGTGGTTTAACTATGTGGGTAGTGAACCACCCCAGCATTATGTAGTTTAACTATGTGGGTAGTGAACCACCCCAGCATTATGTAGTTTAACTATGTGGGTAGTGAACCACCCCAGCATTATGTAGTTTAACTATGTAGTTTAACTATGTGGGTAGTGAACCACCCCAGCATTATGTAGTTTAACTATGTGGGTAGTGTTGCACCCCAGCATTATATAGTTTAACTATGTGGGTAGTGAACCACCCCAGCATTATGTAGTTTAACTATGTGGGTAGTGATGCACCCCAGCACTATGTGGTTTAACTATGTGGTTTAACTATGTGGGTAGTGGTGCACCCCAGCATTATGTGGTTTAACTATGTGGTTTAACTATGTGGGTAGTGATGCACCCCAGCATTATGTAGTTTAACTATGTGCTGCACCCCAGCATTATGTAGTTTAACTATGTGGTTTAACTATGTGGGTAGTGATGCACCCAAGCATTATGTAGTTTAACTATGTGGGTAGTATTGCACCCCAGCATTATATGGTTTAACTATGTGGGTAGTGAACCACCCCAGCATTATGTAGTTTAACTATGTGGGTAGTGAACCACCCCAGCATTATGTAGTTTAACTATGTGGGTAGTGAACCACCCCAGCATTGTGTAGTTTAACTATGTGGGTAGTGAACCACCCCAGCATTATGTAGTTTAACTATGTGGGTAGTGTTGCACCCCAGCATTATGTAGTTTAACTATGTGGGTAGTGAACCACCCCAGCATTGTGTAGTTTAACTATGTGGGTAGTGAACCACCCCAGCATTATGTAGTTTAACTATGTGGGTAGTGAACCACCCCAGCATTATGTAGTTTAACTATGTGGGTAGTGAACCACCCCAGCATTATGTAGTTTAACTATGTGGGTAGTGATGCACCCCAGCACTATGTGGTTTAACTATGTGGTTTAACTATGTGGGTAGTGGTGCACCCCAGCATTATGTTGTTTAACTATGTGGTTTAACTATGTGGGTAGTGATGCACCCCAGCATTATGTAGTTTAACTATGTGGTTTAACTATGTGGGTAGTGATGCACCCAAGCATTATGTAGTTTAACTATGTGGGTAGTATTGCACCCCAGCATTATGTGGTTTAACTATGTGGGTAGTGAACCACCCCAGCATTATGTAGTTTAACTATGTGGGTAGTGAACCACCCCAGCATTATGTAGTTTAACTATGTGGGTAGTGAACCACCCCAGCATTGTGTAGTTTAACTATGTGGGTAGTGAACCACCCCAGCATTATGTAGTTTAACTATGTGGGTAGTGTTGCACCCCAGCATTATGTAGTTTAACTATGTGGGTAGTGAACCACCCCAGCATTGTGTAGTTTAACTATGTGGGTAGTGAACCACCCCAGCATTATGTAGTTTAACTATGTGGGTAGTGAACCACCCCAGCATTATGTAGTTTAACTATGTGGGTAGTGTTGCACCCCAGCATTATATAGTTTAACTATGTGGGTAGTGAACCACCCCAGCATTATGTAGTTTAACTATGTGGGTAGTGATGCACCCCAGCACTATGTGGTTTAACTATGTGGGTAGTGGTGCACCCCAGCATTATGTGGTTTAACTATGTGGTTTAACTATGTGGGTAGTGGTGCACCCCAGCATTATGTGGTTTAACTATGTGGTTTAACTATGTGGGTAGTGATGCACCCCAGCATTATGTAGTTTAACTATGTGCTGCACCCCAGCATTATGTAGTTTAACTATGTGGTTTAACTATGTGGGTAGTGATGCACCCAAGCATTATGTAGTTTAACTATGTGGGTAGTATTGCACCCCAGCATTATGTGGTTTAACTATGTGGGTAGTGAACCACCCCAGCATTATGTAGTTTAACTATGTGGGTAGTGAACCACCCCAGCATTGTGTAGTTTAACTATGTGGGTAGTGAACCACCCCAGCATTATGTAGTTTAACTATGTGGGTAGTGTTGCACCCCAGCATTATGTAGTTTAACTATGTGGGTAGTGAACCACCCCATCATTGTGTAGTTTAACTATGTGGGTAGTGAACCACCCCAGCATTATGTAGTTTAACTATGTGGGTAGTGAACCACCCCAGCATTATGTAGTTTAACTATGTGGGTAGTGAACCACCCCAGCATTATGTAGTTTAACT
>NW_022262999.1:35000-47500 GCF_002021735.2 Oncorhynchus kisutch | reverse complement strand
GAACTTGCTTTGTGCATGGGGGCATTGTCGTGCTGAAACAGGAAAGGGCCTTCCCCAAACTGTTGCCACAAAGTTGAAAGTACAGAATCTAGAATGTCATTGTATGCTGTAGCGTTAAGAGTTCCCTTCACTGGAACTAAGGGGCCTAGACCGAACCATGAAAAACAGCCCCAGACCATTATTCCTCCTCCACCAAACTTTACAGTTGGCACTATGCATTGGGGCAGGTAGTGTTCTCTTGGCATCCGCCAAACTCAGATTAGTCTGACTGCCAGATGGTAAAGCGTGATTCATCACTCCAGAGAACGTGTTTCCACTGCTCCAGAGTCCAATGGCGGTGAGCTTTACACCACTCCAGCCGCTTGACATTGCACATGGTAATCTTAGGCTTGTGTGCGGCTGCTCGGCCATGGAAACCCATTTCATGAAGCTCCCGACGAACAGTTCTTGTGCTGACGTTGCTTCCAGAGGCCGCTTGGAACTCGGAAGTAAGTGTTGCAATCGAGGACAGACAATTTTTACACTCTGCGAGCTTCAGCACTTGGTGGTCCCATTCTGTGAGCTTGTGTGGCCTACCACTTCGTCGCTGAGTTGTTGTTGCTCCTAGACGTTTCCACTTCACCACAGCACTTACAGTTGACTGGGGCAGTTCTAGCAGGGCAGAAATTTGAAGAATTTACTTGTTGGAAAGGTGGCATCCTATGACGATGCCACGTTGAAAGTCACTGAGCTCTTCAGTAAGGCCATTCTACTGCCAATATTTGTCTATGGAGATTGCATGTCTGTGTGTTAGATTTTATACACCTGTCAGCAATGGGTGTGGCTGAAATAGCCGAATCCACTCATTTGAAGGGGTGTCCACATACACTATATATACAAAAGTATCTATATATAGTGTATCTTTCGCATGGCGGTAAATTAGCTCAGAGATAAAGCAAGAAGATCATTCTATGCCATTAAAATAAACATTAATATTCACCAGTTTGGGCTGGCTAGTGGCATCAGTGCTATTGGTGTGTGTGTGTGTGTGTGTTTGTTTGTTTGTTTGTTTGGGCGAATGGTAGGGGGCCAGCTGAACAGCAGTGGGGGTCCAGATCTTTCAGAGTGCAGGGCCTCAATGGACAGAGAGGAAAAGGTGTGTGTGTGTGATGTTTGGGCGAATGGTAGGGGGCCAGCTGAACAGCAGTGGGGGTCCAGATCTTTCAGAGCGCAGGGCCTCAATGGACAGAGAGGAAAAGGTGTGTGTGTGTGTGTGATGTTTGGGCGAATGGTAGGGGGCCAGCTGAACAGCAGTGGGGGTCCAGATCTTTCAGAGCGCAGGGCCTCAATGGACAGAGAGGAAAAAGGAGTGTGTGTGAGAACAGGGAGAGGGGTCTCTGCCATTGTCTGCTGGTCTCTGGTTGCCAGGTCCTGCCAGGTCCTCTCCACCACAGCTCTGAAGCTGCTTTGTGTCTCTGCTGGTCTCTGGTTGCCAGGTCCTCTCCACCACAGCTCTGAAGCTGCTTTGTGTCTCTGCTGGTCTCTGGTTGCCAGGTCCTGCCAGGTCCTCTCCACCACAGCTCTGAAGCTGCTTTGTGTCTCTGCTGGTCTCTGGTTGCCAGGTCCTGCCAGGTCCTCTCCACCACAGCTCTGAAGCTGCTTTGTGGCTCTGCTGGTCTCTGGTTGCCAGGTCCTGCCAGGTCCTCTCCACCACAGCTCTGAAGCTGCTTTGTGTCTCTGGTTGCCAGGTCCTGCCAGGTCCTCTCCACCACAGCTCTGAAGCTGCTTTGTGTCTCTGCTGGTCTCTGGTTGCCAGGTCCTGCCAGGTCCTCTCCACCACAGCTCTGAAGCTGCTTTGTGTCTCTGCTGGTCTCTGGTTGCCAGGTCCTGCCAGGTCCTCTCCACCACAGCTCTGAAGCTGCTTTGTGTCTCTGCTGGTCTCTGGTCCCATAAAGAACAGTCCGTTCTTACTAAAATTACTTTTATCTTCTTTTTTTTCTTTAAAAAAAAATCAGAAACTAAATACATCTCTGAAACAGGCATTCATCAGCACAGAAACTAAATACATCTCTGAAACAGGCATTCATCAGCACAGAAACTAAATACATCTCTGAAACAGGCATTCATCAGCACAGGAACTAAATACATCTCTGAAACAGGCATTCATCAGCACAGGAACTAAAGACATCTCTGAAACAGGGTCTCGTCTGCTTAGTGTTTGCATGTACTGGTGCTACCCTGTTATTTATTGAAGGGTATAACACGTAGAGTTCAGAAGGATCACAATCATAGAGCTAGAGTATAAAAATGACTCATGGTTTTAGCTTTCATTCCCACCTGATCTGAAGAACATTGGAGCAAACCTTGCACAGGTGTAAACACCTAATACAGCTGACAATAAATACTTGATCCTAAGAACTTTAATTTAACTAGTTACTTGTTTATGAATGGCTTTGTTAACATACATGTACTTCCAAATAATTGTTGTTTAAATAAAGTTAATTTTTTAAAATATATATTCTATTGATGATTTCTCTGTCTCTTCCTCCGTGTCACAGTATGCCACTGATTACAAGATGGTCGCCGTGGGAAACGACACCAATGGAACCATCCTCTACCAGAAGGTGCTTATTATGACATCCCTCATATTTGTTGGTTTGTTTGTTTGATTGTTTGTTAGGGTCTCATGTAGCCTGTCATAGGCTATTCGTCCAAGAAAGACCGAAATACCAAACAAATGACAACTTAAGGAAGTGGAATTACAACCACAGTACAGTAAGAACAAAGACACATTGGAAACATACACTATAAAATAACAGGTGTCTGTGTTGGAGATTGAGGGGGCTGGTCCACGGACGGGAGGGATCTGTTCCACAGACAGGAGGGGGCTGGTCCACAGACAGGAGGGGGCTGGTCCACGGACGGGAGGGATCTGGTCCACGGACAGGAGGGGGCTGGTCCACGGACAGGAGGGGGCTGGTCCACGGACGGGAGGGGGCTGGTCCACGGACGGGAGGGGGCTGGTCCACGGACAGGAGGGGGCTGGTCCACGGACAGGAGGGGGCTGGTCCACAGACAGGAGGGGGCTGGTCCACGGACGGGAGGGATCTGTTCCACAGACAGGAGGGGGCTGGTCCACGGACGGGAGGGATCTGTTCCACAGACAGGAGGGGGCTGGTCCACAGACAGGAGGGGGCTGGTCCACGGACAGGAGGGGGCTGGTCCACGGACAGGAGGGGGCTGGTCCACAGACAGGAGGGGGCTGGTCCACGGACGGGAGGGATCTGTTCCACAGACAGGAGCGGGCTGGTCCACGGACAGGAGGGGGCTGGTCCACGGACAGGAGGGGGCTGGTCCACGGACAGGGGGGATCTGGTCCACGGACGGGAGGGATCTGGTCCACGGACGGGAGGGATCTGTTCCACAGACAGGAGGGGGCTGGTCCACGGACAGGAGGGGGCTGGTCCACGGACAGGGGGGATCTGGTCCACGGACGGGAGGGATCTGGTCCACGGACGGGAGGGATCTGTTCCACAGACAGGAGGGGGCTGGTCCACGGACAGGAGGGATCTGTTCCACAGACAGGAGGGGGCTGGTCCACGGACAGGAGGGATCTGTTCCACAGACAGGAAGGGGCTGGTCCACAGACAGGAGGGATCTGGTCCACGGACAGGAGGGATCTGTTCCACAGACAGGAAGGGGCTGGTCCACAGACAGGAGGGATCTGGTCCACGGACAGGAGGGATCTGGTCCACGGACAGGGGGGATCTGGTCCACGGACAGGGGGGATCTGGTCCACGGACAGGAGGGGGCTGGTCCACGGACAGGAGGGGGCTGGTCCACGGACAGGAGGGGGCTGGTCCACGGACAGGAGGGGGCTGGTCCACGGACAGGAGGGGGCTGGTCCACGGACAGGGGGGATCTGGTCCACGGACAGGGGGGATCTGGTCCACGGACAGGGGGGATCTGTTCCACGGACAGGAGGGGGCTGGTCCACAGACAGGAGGGGGCTGGTCCACAGACAGGGCAAATAATGAAACAGACAGGAAGAAAGTGGAAATTGAGTGAAGATCCTAGTCACCATATTCTGCGTGTGTTATTGAGGGTACATCCCAAACAGCTCTGGGTCTGGTATTGAGGGTACATCCAAAACAGCCCTGGGTCTGGTATTGTGGGTACATCCCAAACAGCCCTGGGTCTGGTATTGGGGGTTAGTCCCAAACAGCTCTGGGTCTGATATTGTGGGTACGTCCCAAACAGCTATGAGAGACCAGTGGGAGGACAACGTACTGTACACACTCACAATGTTCTATGATTCACTGTCCAATGTTGAAGACACTTGTCACGATACGCTACGCAAGTGACCAGCCGCTTCCATAGCAACACACATAGCAATATCCCTGCAGCCTGGTAACAAACAGAAAGGACTCAATACAAGTTTAACACTTCTTTCTTTAAAATGTGATCAGTATTCATCCACATCCTTAAGCCTGATCAGACCAAGCTACTCTGTTGTGACGTCAATGTCTGTCACTGTCCTGTGTTTGTTCAGTTATGCCATGTGTCATAGTCAGCCCTTATGTAGCCAGGCAGGCCCGGACTGTTGGCCCGCTAGCATGTTAGTTTGACCAACGACTCTGCCTTTAAGAGAGAGTCCAAACAGGGAACACTGGTCTGGCACGGCCCGAGGATGGATTCCTGGAGAGACCTTTGTCCAGATACACTCAGATGTAGTGGCTGGTTGGCATTGCAGAGTGTTTGTGTGTATGTGTGCATGTGTACAGAGCTGGGGTGAGAAGGTCAACCATCGCTACAGGAAAACGTGACAGAATTTTTTTCTCTGTTTTCTTTTCTGTGTGAATTTCAGAAGACTTTTGAAAGAAGAAAAAAAGAGAACAAATTGTGTATCAACAAGATACTTACAGTGCCTTGCGAAAGTATTCGGCCCCCTTGAACTTTGCGACCTTTTGCCACATTTCAGGCTTCAAACATAAAGATATAAAACTGTATTTTTTTGTGAAGAATCAACAACAAGTGGGCCACAATCATGAAGTGGAACGACATTTATTGGATATTTCAAACTTTTTTAACAAATCAAAAACTGAAAAATTGGGCGTGCAAAATTATTCAGCCCCTTTACTTTCAGTGCAGTAAACTCTCTCCAGAAGTTCAGTGATGATCTCTGAATGATCCAATGTTGACCTAAATGACTAATGATGATAAATACAATCCACCTGTGTGTAATCAAGTCTCCGTATAAATGCACCTGCACTGTGATAGTCTCAGAGGTCCGTTAAAAGCGCAGAGAGCATCATGAAGAACAAGGAACACACCAGGCAGGTCCGAGATACTGTTGTGAAGAAGTTTAAAGCCGGATTTGGATACAAAAAGATTTCCCAAGCTTTAAACATCCCAAGGAGCACTGTGCAAGCGATAATATTGAAATGGAAGGAGTATCAGACCACTGCAAATCTACCAAGACCTGTCCGTCCCTCTAAACTTTCAGCTCATACAAGGAGAAACTGATCAGAGATGCAGCCAAGAGGCCCATGATCACTCTGGATGAACTGCAGAGATCTACAGCTGAGGTGGGAGACTCTGTCCACAGGACAACAATCAGTCATATATTGCACAAATCTGGCCTTAATGGAAGAGTGGCAAGAAGAAAGCCATTTCTTAAAGATATCCATAAAAGGTGTTGTTTAAAGTTTGCCACAAGCCACCTGGGAGACACACCAAACATGTGGAAGAAGGTGCTCTGGTCAGATGAAACCAAAATTGAACTTTTTGGCAACAATGCAAAACGTTATGTTTGGCGTAAAAGCAACACAGCTCATCACCCTGAACACACCATCCCCACTGTCAAACATGGTGGTGGCAGCATCATGGTTTGGGCCTGCTTTTCTTCAGCAGGGACAGGGAAGATGGTTAAAATTGATGGGAAGATGGATGGAGCCAAATACAGGACCATTCTGGAAGAGAACCTGATGGAGTCTGCAAAAGACCTGAGACTGGGACGGAGGTTTGTCTTCCAACAAGACAATGATCCAAAACATAAAGCAAAATCTACAATGGAATGGTTCAAAAATAAACATATCCAGGTGTTAGAATGGCCAAGTCAAAGTCCAGACCTGAATCCAATCGAGAATCTGTGGAAAGAACTGAAAACTGCTGTTCACAAATGCTCTCCATCCAACCTCACTGAGCTCGAGCTGTTTTGCAAGGAGGAATGGGAAACAATTTCAGTCTCTCGATGTGCAAAACTGATAGAGACATACCCCAAGCGACTTACAGCTGTAATCACAGTAAAAGGTGGCGCTACAAAGTATTAACTTAAAGGGGCTGAATAATTTTGCACGCCCAATTTTTCCGTTTTTGATTTGTTAAAAAAGTTTGAAATATCCAATAAATGTTGTTCCACTTCATGATTGTGTCCCACTTGTTGTTGATTCTTCACAAAAAAATACAGTTTTATATCTTTATGTTTGAAGCCTGAAATGTGGCAAAAGGTCGCAAAGTTCAAGGGGGCCGAATACTTTCGCAAGGCACTGTATGTCATGGTCCAGATGATATGAGCTCCCACCCACCTGTCTGAGGAACATTCAGTAGTCTACCATTTGAAACGCCTACAGATGTAAAAAGAACAGAAAGGCCTGCACACCCTGTTCCTGCAGATGCTGCCAACTATCACCTCGGTTGACAACGTTTTGATCCCAAAGAGCTTCATGAGGTGAAAACATGTAGGCACAGCGCTTCACAGGGGATGATGTTCCAAAGAAACGAAACGCCAACAAACGTGACATGTCGGTTCACCATGAACTTGGAATAAAATACACAGATGACCACCATGCAATGGTTAATGTGCGCAGCTCGACTGCACTGTAGTCGGCTTGGAACGTGACAATGTTTCTGACTTGTTGACCTGACCTCCAAGCGAGGCTGGAAGGAAGCCCAGCCATGTCATCACTCAGCTGGGTAGTTTTCTGAATCGCCCCCTTGTACCCAGCTGTCAGACTGACAAGGGTATGCGTCCCAAATGCCACTCTATTACCTATATAGTGCACTACTTTTAACCAGGGCCCTATGGTGCTTTATAGGGATTATGGTACCATTTGGGACGCTCCCATAGAAATGCTTGGCTCATTCATTGGCAGAGAATTACCAGTCTGAGGGGTACTGATGAACAGACACGGTAGACCCTCCTCTGACCAGTGCCAATAATGGTGGGTCCCCCTAAAGGGGTCAATAGGAGCATAGCTCTTTTCTCTGTTCTGAATATCATTTGAGGAGACTATATAAATGGTAGCCTACTGAATCAAATAAACTGAAAGGCTATGTTCTAATATTCTGTGTTCAGATGTTCTAATGTTCTGTGTTCAGATGTTCTAATGTTCTGTGTTCAGATGTTCTAATGTTCAGATGTTCTAATGTTCTGTGTTCTGATGGCCTATGTTCAGATGTTCTAATGTTCTGTGTTCTGATGGCCTATGTTCAGATGTTCTAATGTTCTGTGTTCTGATGGCCTATGTTCAGATGTTCTAATGTTCTGATGTTCTGTGTTCTGATGTCCTATGTTCTGATGTTCTGATGTCCTGTGTTCTGATGTCCTGTGTTCTGATGTCCTGTGTTCTGATGTCCTATGTTCTGATGTCCTATGTTCTGTGTTCTGATGTCCTGTGTTCTGATGTCCTGTGTTCTGATGTCCTATGTTCTGATGTCCTATGTTCTGATGTCCTATGTTCTGATGTCCTATGTTCTGATGTCCTATGTTTTATGTTCTGATGTCCTATGTTTTATGTTCTGATGTTCTGTGTTCTGATGTTCTATGTTCTAATGTTATCATGTTCTGATGTCCTATGTTCTGATGTTATCATGTTCTGATCTATGTTCTGATGTTCTATGTTCTGATGTTATCATGTTCTGATGTCCTATGTTCTGATATCATGTTCTGATGTTCTATGTTCTGATGTTCTATGTTCTGATGTTATCATGTTCTATGTTCTGATGTTTTATGTTCTGATGTTCTATGTTCTGATGTTCTATGTTCTGATGTCCTATGTTCTGATGTCCTATGTTCTGATGTTATCATGTTCTATGTTCTGATGTTCTGTGTTCTGATGTTCTATGTTCTGTGTTCTGATGTTCTATGTTCTGTGTTATGATGTTCTGATGTCCTATGTTCTGATGTTATCATGTTCTGTGTTATGATGTTCTGATGTTCTATGTTCTGATGTTATCATGTTCTGATGTCCTATGTTCTAATGTTATCATGTTCTGTGTTCTAATGTCCTATGTTCTAATGTTATCATGTTCTGTGTTCTAATGTCCTATGTTCTAATGCTATCATGTTCTGTGTTCTAATGTCCTATGTTCTAATGTTATCATGTTCTGTGTTCTAATGTCCTATGTTCTAATGCTATCATGTTCTGTGTTCTAATGTCCTATGTTCTAATGTTATCATGTTATCATGTTCTATGTTCTGTGTTATGATGTTCTGATGTTCTATGTTCTGATGTTATCATGTTCTATGTTCTGATGTTATCATGTTCTATGTTCTGATGTCCTATGTTCTAATGTTATCATGTTCTGTGTTCTGATGTTCTATGTTCTGTGTTGTAATTTTCTGTGTTCAAATGTTATGATCTGTGTTTTTTAAATATAAAAAAACCCGAACAACCATACATAAACAAACTGTGTTGTGTGTTCTATGTAGGTTCCTGTGGGCACAGAACCAGATGGTATGAACATCTTGGGCCTGGTTCTTTTTGCCATGGTGTTCGGTGTGGCACTGAGGAAGCTGGGAGAGGAAGGGGAGGAGCTCATACGCTTCTTCAACGCTTTCAATGAAGCCACCATGGTGCTGGTGTCCTGGATCATGTGGTGAGTGACCTTAAACAACCCAGATCATGTGATTAGCCTCTCCTGGTTCCCAAGACTATTCCCAAGGGAAACCAAGAGGAGCTTCTGATGGCTCACTAGATAAAGTCTGTACTGTTTATTCCTTAAGAACTGCAGGAGGTGTTGTAGGCTGCTGACGCTATGCATTTGACACTGAAATGAGAAGCTACTTTTTGACTGGGAAGCTGCCTACTTATGTAGAATCAAATTAAACATTTAATTACAGTTCTGATAAATGTTTTAGCTTTTCTTTTCAAATAAATCTGCAGCAAAAATAGATATTCTGTTAGTCATCACCTCACCAAATGGTATACATTCTATATTTCTCCTACCTCAGGTACGTCCCGTTCGGCATCATGTTCCTGGTGGGTAGTAAGATAGTGGAGATGGAGGATGTGGTTCTGTTGGTGACCAGTCTGGGGAAATACATATTTGCCTCCGTCCTGGGTCATATCATCCACGGGGGGGTCATCCTGCCTCTCATCTACTTTGGGTTCACACGCAAGAACCCCTTCAGCTTCCTGTCCGGCCTCATCACGCCCTTCACCACCGCCTTCGCCACCTGCTCCAGGTAGGCCTCTGTTACTGTATCCCTCCACCAGTCCAGGTACTATCCCTCCACCAGTCCAGGTACTATCCCTCCACCAGTCCAGGTACTATCCCTCCACCAGTCCAGGTACTATCCCTCCACCAGTCCAGGTACTATCCCTCCCACCAGTCCAGGTACTATCCCTCCCACCAGTCCAGGTACTATCCCTCCCACCAGTCCAGGTACTATCCCTCCCGCCAGTCCAGGTACTATCCCTCCCACCAGTCCAGGTACTATCCCTCCCACCAGTCCAGGTACTATCCCCCCCACCAGTCCAGGTACTATCCCTCCACCAGTCCAGGTACTATCCCTCCACCAGTCCAGATACTATCCCTCCACCAGTCCAGGTACTATCCCTCTGCCAGTCCAGGTACTATCCCTCTGCCTGTCCAGGTACTATCCCTCTGCCTGTCCAGGTACTATCCCTCTGCCTGTCCAGGTACTATCCCTCTGCCTGTCCAGGTACTATCCCTCTGCCTGTCCAGGTACTATCCCTCTGCCTGTCCAGGTACTATCCCTCTGCCTGTCCAGGTACTATCCCTCTGCCTGTCCAGGTACTATCCCTCTGCCTGTCCAGGTACTATCCCTCTGCCTGTCCAGGTACTATCCCTCTGCCTGTCCAGGTACTATCCCTCTGCCTGTCCAGGTACTATCCCTCTGCCTGTCCAGGTACTATCCCTCTGCCTGTCCAGGTACTATCCTCCTGCCTGTCCAGGTACGAGGTATTCTTCCACCTACCTGTCTAGGGAAGACATGACAACATAGTAATCTAGAGGAGAAAGAAACGTACACCTATTTAGGCGAGGTGCTGGCTAGCGGAGTAGAACACCTATTTAGGCGAGGTGCTGGCTAGCGGAGTAGAACACCTATTTAGGCGAGGTGCTGGCTAGCGGAGTAGAACACCTATTTAGGCGAGGTGCTGGCTAGCGGAGTAGAACACCTATTTAGGCGAGGTGCTGGCTAGCGGAGTAGAACACCTATTTAGGCGAGGTGCTGGCTAGCGGAGTAGAACACCTATTTAGGCGAGGTGCTGGCTAGCGGAGTAGAACACTTGAAAAATGAAAGGAGAGGCGCACACTCTAAGAGCTCAGATGCAATCATTTAATAACCTAATAACCAACTAGTTTATATAGTGGCAAAGGACACAGGTGTCTGTAATCATGGCCGGGTGTGGCCTGATATCATTGGTTCATTCTCAGATATAAAAATAACATATCAAAAACATGATTGATTGCGTACGATCATAGATAAGCTTACAAACATTTACAACAGCAAAATCACAAGAATGGCTTCATATCAAAGTCTACGTTGAGACCGAAGGAAGCAAGACTCTTTAAATTAAAGATCCAGGCAGCCTCTCATTTTAACAATAAATTGTCGAGGTCACCCCCTCTCCTAGGGAGGGTGACCTTTTCGATACCGATATAACGTAGTGACGAAATCGAGTAGTTTTCTTCCAAAAAGTGGGCCGCAACTGGGTATACGATGCTCCGAGATTCGTTATTTTAATTTGTGCTTTGTTTTACCCGCATCATTTTTACCACAAGGACAAGCTATACGATAAATACTGTCTTAGTGGAGCACGTGATAACACCTTTGATTGGGATCTGTTTCCCTGTTAGAAGGATCTACATTTGTAAGTGCCGTTGCATTGAGCACAGCCATTACACTTGTAGTTTCCATCCAGTAGGGGTGCAAATAGACATTGTGCAAACAGACAAATAGACATTGAAGCCAGGTGTGATAAGACAAAGACAGAACAAATGGAAAATGAAAAGTGGATCGGCGGTGGCTAGAAAGCCAGTGACGCCGCCCGAACAAGGAGAGGGACCGACTTTGGCGGAAGTCGTGACAGTACCCCCCCCTTGACACGCGTCTCCAGCAGCGCACCGACACCGACCTCGGGGACGACCCGGAGGACGAGGCGCAGGGCGATCAGGATGGAGACAGTGGAAATTCCATAGCAACGAAGGGTCCAAGACCTTCCTCCACCGGCACCCAACATCTCTCCTACGGACCGTATCCATCCCACTCCACGAGGTACTGAAGGCCCCTCTCCCGACGCCTCGAGTCCAGGATGGAATGAACAGCATACGCCGGGCCCCCTCGATGTCCAGAGGGGGCGGAGGGGGCGGAGGAACCTCCCGCACCTCAGCTTCCTGGAGTGGACCAGCCACCACCGGCCTGAGGAGAGACACATGGAACAAGGGATTAATGCGATAATCTGGGGGAAGCTGTAACCTGTAGAATACCTCCTTCAGTCTCCTCAGGACTTTAAATGGCCCCACAAACCGCGGACCCAGACTCCGGCAAGGCTGGTGGAGGGGCAGGTTTCGGGTCGAACACCGGGGCCTCGCTGCGGTGGCGGTCGGCGCTCGCTTTTTGCCGCCTCACGGCCTGTTGTAGGTGCACATGGGCGGCGTCCCAGGTCTCCTCCGAGCACTTGAACCATTCGTACACCGCAGGAGCATCGATCTGGCTCTGATGCCACAGTGCCAGAACCGGCTCATAACCCAGTACGCACTGGAAATGAGTGGTTAGTGGAGGAGTGGCGGAGTGAGTTTTGGGCCATCTGCCCAGGGGATGAACGTGGCCCACTCCCCTGGCCGGTCCTGGCAATATGACCGCAGAAACCTACCCACGTCCTGATTTACTCTCTCCACCTATCTGTTTCTCTCAGGGTGAAAACCTGAGGGTAAGGCTGACCGGGACCCCCAGACGTTCTATGAACGCTCTCCAGACCCCGGACGTGAACTGGGGACCCCGATCAGAGACTATGTCCTCAGGAACCCCGTAGTGTCGGAAGACGTGAGTGAACAGGGCTTTCGCAGTCTGTAGGGCCGTAGGGAGACCGGGCAGAGGAAGGAGACAGCAGAACTTAGAAAACCGATCCACAACGACCAGGATCGTGGTGTTGCCCTGTGAGGGAGGAAGATGCATCAGGAAGTCCACCGACAGGTGCGACCACGGCCATTGTGGAACGGGTAGGGGTTGTAATTTCCTTCTGGGCAGGTGCCTGGGAGCCTTGCACTGG
>NW_022262999.1:0-30000 GCF_002021735.2 Oncorhynchus kisutch | reverse complement strand
AGTGGTGGTGTGGCGTAGTGGTTCTGCTGCCACCTAGTGGTGGTGTGGCGTAGTGGTTCTGCTGCCACCTAGTGGTGGTGTGGCATAGTGGTTCTGCTGCCACCTAGTGGTGGCGTGGCTCAATGTTTTGAGTTCTGACATGAGAATGGAGCAGGCATTTGATAGTACAACGTTTTAATTTAATTTGATCCTATATGGGCCAATGTGGCCTCGTTTATCTATCTGGTCAAATGTATTTCTTTTTTTCTTTGTAATGAATCACTATTGCTGTTTGCTGGAAATGATTTACTCTGATTTATTGGGGGGAAATTATGTTGTACTAACTCACTAATGTATCAACTGTTCCACAATTCCACTTCTACTCAGACTAATTGTTTGTTGAAGCAGTTTTTAGATGTTGGAAATGGAAGGTTGTCCCTCTAGAAAGGACAATTATATGTTATTAACTGTTTTATACAAAATTGTATGCACCCTGATTTGTCAGGATCTTTGGGAATATATTGTCTCTAAACTATAAACATGTCCTTAAAAATGTGAAAAGGTTGCCAACCTGTCATTGGACTACTGAGGCTCTACATAGTTTGACAGTGAATTATGTATTTTTTGGAAACCAGAAACTGGTTGTGAGAAGGAGCAGGGTAGCCTAGTGGTTAGAGTGTTGGACTAGTAACCGAAAGGTTGCAAGTTCGAATCCCCGAGCTGACAAGGTACAAATCTGTCGTTCTGCCCCTGAACAAGGCAGTTAACCCACTGTTCCTAGGCTGTCATTGAAAATAAGAATTTGTTCTTAACTGACTTGCCTGGTAAAATTAAAAAATAAAGTTTGAATATTCTTTCTCTAATTAACATGATCATCTTTCAATCGAACAACCCTTTACTTTTATAATGACTTTTAAATCTTTTACCCTGAAGCTGACTGAATTGAAAGTGTTCGTGAGAATATGTTGAAATAATCTGGAACAATCGCAGATATGTACTTGAATAAACTATAAAGGATTTTTTTATTTATTCTAATTGTGTTAACATTTTGCATAATTTGTATTTTTGAAATACGATTTAGGTATTTTCTCTCAATTTCTAGTTGCCAAATCTGTTCCTAATGACTTTCTCTGCTGTGGAACTACTTTATCTTACAGCCTAAAATATGTAGCCTGGTCCAGCTCTGGTTGTGCTCTTGCCAACTCCATTGCTGTAATTGTCAAGACAATCGGTTGGCATGACAATGAGTGGCATGACATGGTAGCACAAACAGATCTGGCACACAGGCTATAAAGTATGTCCTCCATTTTGGTTTGTGGTATTTTGACCAACAGGAATAACTACTTTGTTTCATGTGCAATGATGATGTCTATCTTTGTAACACAGCTGTCTCTTTTACTTGTCTCTGTCTTTTAACGTTAAATATAAATGTGTTTCACGCAACAGAGATGATTTGCTGGTGTTTTGCTGATTGTCTGAATAGTAGCCTAGTCTGTTGGTTTACCAGAATCAGACTGGAGATGAGGTTAGAGGTGTACCCATGTCAAATATGTAATAAATACATGTTTAGGTGGGCATATAGGTAAGTCTTGGAAATCCCAGACCTATGTTGGAACATTGGTACATTGTGGAAGGCAATCTGTCTGTCTAGACTAGACTAGAGTATAGGTGTCGTTATGTGCCCCAATGAGGCTTGGATGAAAATATGTAGTGTAAGTTGCATGGACTCATTCCGTGTACAGTAATAGTGTTTAACATGATTTTTGAATGACTACCTCATCTCTGTACCCCACACATACAATTATCTGTAAGGTACCTCAGTCGAGCAGTGAATTTCAAACACAGATTCAACCACAAGACCAGGGAGGTTTTCCAATGCCTCACAAAGAAGAGCACCTATTGGTAGATGGGTAAACATTTTTAAAAGCAGACATTGAATATTAGCATGGTGAATATATTAATTACACTTTGGATGGTGTATCCATACACCCAGTCACTACAAGAATACAGACATCCTTGCTAATTCACTTGCTGGAGAGGAAGGAAACCACTCGGATTTCACCATGAGGCCAATGGTGACTTTAAAACAGTTACAGAGTTTAATGGCTGTGATAGGAGAAAACTGAGGATGGACCACTAACATTGTAGTTACTCCACAATATTAACCTAAACGACAGAGTGAAAAGAAGGAAGCCTGTAACAGAATAAAAATATTCCAAACATGCCTCCTGTTTGCAATAAGGCACATAAGTAACAATAAAAAAATGTGGCAAAGAAATGAACTTTATGTCCTGAATACAAAGTGTTATGTTTGGGACAAATCCAACACAGCACATCACTGAGTACCACTCTTCATATTTTCAAGCATTGTGGTGGCATGTTATGGGTATGCTTGTCATCGGCAAGGACTGGGAAGTTTTTTAGGATAAAAAGAAAAGGAATAGAGCTAAGCACAGACAAAATCCTAGAGAAAAATCTGGTTCAGTTTGCTTTCCTACAAACACTGGGATACAAATTCACCTTTCAGAAGGACAATAACCTAAAATACAAGGCCAAATCTAAAACACAAGGCCAAATCAACAATGGAGATGACATTGAATGTTCCTGAGTGGTCTAGTTATAGAACAGATAGAGATATAGAACAGAGAGATATAGAACAGAACAGATAGAGATATAGAACAGATAGAGATATAGAACAGATAGAGATATAGAACAGAGATATAGAACAGATAGAGATATAGAACAGATAGAGATATAGAACAGATAGAGATATAGAACAGAACAGATAGAGATATAGAACAGATAGAGATATAGAACAGATAGAGATATAGAACAGATAGAGATATAGAACAGAACAGATAGAGATATAGAACAGATAGAGATATAGAACAGATAGAGATATAGAACAGAGAGATATAGAACAGATAGAGATATAGGACAGATAGAGATATAGAACAGATAGAGATATAGAACAGATAGAGATATAGAACAGAGAGATATAGAACAGATAGAGATATAGAACAGATAGAGATATAGAACAGAGAGAGATATAGAACAGAACAGATAGAGATATAGAACAGATAGAGATATAGAACAGATAGAGATATAGAACAGATAGAGATATAGAACAGATAGAGATATATAACAGATAGAGATATATAACAGATAGAGATATATAACAGATAGAGATATAGGACAGATAGAGATATAGAACAGAGAGATATAGAACAGAACAGATAGAGATATAGAACAGATAGAGATATAGAACAGAACAGATAGAGATATAGAACAGATAGAGATATAGAACAGATAGAGATATAGAACAGAGAGAGATATAGAACAGAACAGATAGAGATATAGAACAGATAGAGATATAGAACAGATAGAGATATAGAACAGATAGATATAGAACAGATATAAAACAGATAGAGATATAGAACAGATAGAGATATAGAACAGATAGAGATATAGAACAGAGAGATATAGAACAGATAGAGATATAGAACAGATAGAGATATAGTGGTCTAGTTACAGTTTTGACTTAAATCAACTTGAAAAGCTAAAGAATAATGTGCAAATATTGTACACCGGGTGTGCAAATCTTTTAGAGACTTACCCAGACAAACTGAATATTAGTGGGGGTCAATCCATTTGAATCCCACCATGTAACACAACATTTTGAAAAAGTCAGGTGGTGTGAATATGTTCTGAACGCACTGTATAATATAATAATATATGCCATTTAGCAGACGCTTTTATCCAAAGAGACTAACAGTCCTGCTGCATACATATTATATATGGGTGGTCCCGGGAATCAAACCCACTACCCTGGTGGTACAAACGCTATGCTCTTCCAAGGGTCCATGCAGCTTGAAGGTTTAGAGGCCATGATTATTTTCATCATTGTGTCAAGAGATATAGTACTAAAACACTTGAGTGTCCCCCTTGATCCTCGGTCCTGGCAGAGTTGTGCCGACTCAGGACACCTGAGCGTTGGAGGAATATGCAGGTTTAAAGAGGAGTCCGTAATTTGCTTTCTAATGATCATGATCTTTTCCTCAAAGAAGTTTGTGAACTTATCACTGCTGAAGTGAAAGCCATCCTCTCTTGGGGAATGCTGCTTTTTAGTTAGCTTTGCGACAGTATCAAAAATACATTTTGGATTGTTCTTATTCTCCTCAATTAAATTGGAAAAATAGGATGATCGAGCAGCAGTGAGGGCTCTTCGATACTGCACGGTACTGTCTTTCCAAGCTAGTCGGAAGACTTCCAGTTTGGTGTGGCGCCATTTCTGTTTCAATTTTCTGGAAGCTTCCTTCAGAGCTCGGTATTTTCTGTATACCAGGGAGCTAGTTTCTTATGACAAATATTTTTTGTTTTTAGGGGTGCGACTGCATCTAGGGTATTGCACAAGGTTAAATTGAGTTTCTCAGTTAGGTGGTTAACTGATTTTTTTACTCTGACGTCCTCGGGTAGGCAGAGGGAGTCTGGAGGAGCATCTGGGAATCTTTGGGTTGTCCGAGTATTTATAGCACAACTTTTGATGATCCTTGGTTGGGGGTCTGAGCAGATTATTTGTTGCGATTGCAAACATAATAAAATGGTGGTCCGATAGTTCAGGATTATGAGGAAAAACATCAAGATCCGCAACATTTATTTCACGGGACAAAACTAGGTCCAGAGTATGACTGTGAGTAGGTCAGGAGACATGTTGGACAAAACCCACTGAGTCGATGATGGTCCGAAAGCCTTTTGGAGTGGGTCTGTGGACTTTAAAAAATAAAACACATAGTGATATAGAACAGATAGAGATATAGAACAGATAGAGATATAGAACAGATAGATATAGAACAGATAGAGATATAGAACAGATAGAGATATAGAACAGATTATAGATATAGAACAGATAGAGATATATAACAGATAGAGATATAGAACAGATAGAGATATAGAACAGAGAGATATAGAACAGATAGAGATATAGAACAGAGAGATATAGAACAGATAGAGATATAGAACAGAGAGATATAGAACAGATAGAGATATAGAACAGATAGAGATATAGAACAGATAGAGATATAGAACATATATAGCTATAGAATAGATATAGAACAGATAGAGATATAGAACAGATAGAGATATAGAACAGATATAAAACAGATAGAGATATAGAACAGATATAGCTATAGAATAGATATAGAACAGATAGAGATATAGAACAGATAGAGATATAGAACAGATAGAGATATAGAACAGATATAAACAGAGATATAGAACAGATAGAGATATAGAACAGATAGAGATATAGAACAGATAGATATAGAACAGATAGAGATATAGAACAGATAGAGATATAGAACAGATTATAGATATAGAACAGATAGAGATATAGAACAGATAGAGATATAGAACAGATAGAGATATAGAACCGATAGAGATATAGAACAGATAGAGATATAGAACAGAGAGATATAGAACAGATAGAGATATAGAACAGAGAGATATAGAACAGATAGAGATATAGAACAGAGAGATATAGACAGATAGAGATATAGAACAGAGAGATATAGAAACAGATAGAGATATAGAACAGATAGAGATATAGAACAGATAGAGATATAGAACAGAGAGATATAGAACAGATAGAGATATAGAACAGATATAGATATAGAACAGATAGAGATATAGAACAGATAGAGATATAAAACAGATAGAGATATAGGACAGATAGAGATATAGGACAGATAGAGATATAGAACGATAGAGATATAGAACAGATAGAGATATAGGACAGATAGAGATATAGAACAGATAGAGATATAGAACAGATAGAGATATAGAACAGATAGAGATATAGAACAGAGAGAGATATAGAACAGATAGAGATATAGAACAGATAGAGATATAGGACAGATAGAGATATAGAACAGATAGAGATATAGAACAGATAGAGATATAGAACAGATAGAGATATAGAACAGATAGAGATATAGAACAGAGAGAGATATAGAACAGATAGAGATATAGAACAGATAGAGATATAGAACAGAGAGATATAGAACAGAACAGATAGAGATATAGAACAGATAGAGATATAGAACAGATAGAGATATAGAACAGAACAGATAGAGATATAGAACAGATAGAGATATAGAACAGATAGAGATATAGAACAGAGAGATATAGAACAGATAGAGATATAGGACAGATAGAGATATAGAACAGATAGAGATATAGAACAGATAGAGATATAGAACAGAGAGATATAGAACAGATAGAGATATAGAACAGATAGAGATATAGAACAGATAGATATAGAACAGATATAAAACAGAGATATAGAACAGATAGAGATATAGAACAGATAGAGATATAGAACAGAGAGAGATATAGAACAGATAGAGATATAGAACAGATAGATATAGAACAGATATAAAACAGATAGAGATATAGAACAGATAGAGATATAGAACAGATAGAGATATAGAACAGAGAGATATAGAACAGAGAGAGATATAGAACAGATAGAGATATAGAACAGATAGATATAGAACAGATATAAACAGATAGAGATATAGAACAGATAGAGATATAGGACAGATAGAGATATAGAACAGATAGAGATATAGAACAGATAGAGATATAGAACAGATAGAGATATAGGACAGATAGAGATATAGAACAGATAGATATATAGAACAGATAGAGATATAGAACAGATAGAGATATAGAACAGATAGAGATATAGGACAGATAGAGATATAGAACAGAGAGATATAGAACAGAACAGATAGAGATATAGAACAGAGAGAGATATAGAACAGAACAGATAGAGATATAGAACAGATAGAGATATAGAACAGATAGAGATATAGAACAGATAGAGATATATAACAGATAGAGATATAGAACAGATAGAGATATAGGACAGATAGAGATATAGAACAGAGAGATATAGAACAGAACAGATAGAGATATAGAACAGATAGAGATATAGAACAGAACAGATAGAGATATAGAACAGATAGAGATATAGGACAGATAGAGATATAGAACAGATAGAGATATAGAACAGATAGAGATATAGAACAGATAGAGATATAGAACAGATAGAGATATAGAACAGAGAGAGATATAGAACAGATAGAGATATAGAACAGATAGAGATATAGGACAGATAGAGATATAGAACAGATAGAGATATAGAACAGATAGAGATATAGAACAGATAGAGATATAGAACAGATAGAGATATAGAACAGAGAGAGATATAGAACAGATAGAGATATAGAACAGATAGAGATATAGAACAGAGAGATATAGAACAGAACAGATAGAGATATAGAACAGATAGAGATATAGAACAGATAGAGATATAGAACAGAACAGATAGAGATATAGAACAGATAGAGATATAGAACAGATAGAGATATAGAACAGAGAGATATAGAACAGATAGAGATATAGGACAGATAGAGATATAGAACAGATAGAGATATAGAACAGATAGAGATATAGAACAGAGAGATATAGAACAGATAGAGATATAGAACAGATAGAGATATAGAACAGATAGATATAGAACAGATATAAAACAGAGATATAGAACAGATAGAGATATAGAACAGATAGAGATATAGAACAGAGAGAGATATAGAACAGATAGAGATATAGAACAGATAGATATAGAACAGATATAAAACAGATAGAGATATAGAACAGATAGAGATATAGAACAGATAGAGATATAGAACAGAGAGATATAGAACAGAGAGAGATATAGAACAGATAGAGATATAGAACAGATAGATATAGAACAGATATAAAACAGATAGAGATATAGAACAGATAGAGATATAGGACAGATAGAGATATAGAACAGATAGAGATATAGAACAGATAGAGATATAGAACAGATAGAGATATAGGACAGATAGAGATATAGAACAGATAGATATATAGAACAGATAGAGATATAGAACAGATAGAGATATAGAACAGATAGAGATATAGGACAGATAGAGATATAGAACAGAGAGATATAGAACAGAACAGATAGAGATATAGAACAGAGAGAGATATAGAACAGAACAGATAGAGATATAGAACAGATAGAGATATAGAACAGATAGAGATATAGAACAGATAGAGATATATAACAGATAGAGATATAGAACAGATAGAGATATAGGACAGATAGAGATATAGAACAGAGAGATATAGAACAGAACAGATAGAGATATAGAACAGATAGAGATATAGAACAGAACAGATAGAGATATAGAACAGATAGAGATATAGAACAGATAGAGATATAGAACAGAGAGAGATATAGAACAGAACAGATAGAGATATAGAACAGATAGAGATATAGAACAGAGAGATATAGAACAGAACAGATAGAGATATAGAACAGAGAGAGATATAGAACAGAACAGATAGAGATATAGAACAGATAGAGATATAGAACAGATAGAGATATAGAACAGATAGAGATATAGAACAGATAGAGATATATAACAGATAGAGATATATAACAGATAGAGATATAACAGATAGAGATATAGGACAGATAGAGATATAGAACAGAGAGATATAGAACAGAACAGATAGAGATATAGAACAGATAGAGATATAGAACAGAACAGATAGAGATATAGAACAGATAGAGATATAGAACAGATAGAGATATAGAACAGAGAGAGATATAGAACAGAACAGATAGAGATATAGAACAGATAGAGATATAGAACAGATAGAGATATAGAACAGATAGATATAGAACAGATATAAAACAGATAGAGATATAGAACAGATAGAGATATAGAACAGATAGAGATATAGAACAGAGAGATATAGAACAGATAGAGATATAGAACAGATAGAGATATAGTGGTCTAGTTACAGTTTTGACTTAAATCAACTTGAAAAGCTAAAGAATAATGTGCAAATATTGTACACCGGGTGTGCAAATCTTTTAGAGACTTACCCAGACAAACTGAATATTAGTGGGGGTCAATCCATTTGAATCCCACCATGTAACACAACATTTTGAAAAAGTCAGGTGGTGTGAATATGTTCTGAACGCACTGTATAATATAATAATATATGCCATTTAGCAGACGCTTTTATCCAAAGAGACTAACAGTCCTGCTGCATACATATTATATATGGGTGGTCCCGGGAATCAAACCCACTACCCTGGTGGTACAAACGCTATGCTCTTCCAAGGGTCCATGCAGCTTGAAGGTTTAGAGGCCATGATTATTTTCATCATTGTGTCAAGAGATATAGTACTAAAACACTTGAGTGTCCCCCTTGATCCTCGGTCCTGGCAGAGTTGTGCCGACTCAGGACACCTGAGCGTTGGAGGAATATGCAGGTTTAAAGAGGAGTCCGTAATTTGCTTTCTAATGATCATGATCTTTTCCTCAAAGAAGTTTGTGAACTTATCACTGCTGAAGTGAAAGCCATCCTCTCTTGGGGAATGCTGCTTTTTAGTTAGCTTTGCGACAGTATCAAAAATACATTTTGGATTGTTCTTATTCTCCTCAATTAAATTGGAAAAATAGGATGATCGAGCAGCAGTGAGGGCTCTTCGATACTGCACGGTACTGTCTTTCCAAGCTAGTCGGAAGACTTCCAGTTTGGTGTGGCGCCATTTCTGTTTCAATTTTCTGGAAGCTTCCTTCAGAGCTCGGTATTTTCTGTATACCAGGGAGCTAGTTTCTTATGACAAATATTTTTTGTTTTAGGGGTGCGACTGCATCTAGGGTATTGCACAAGGTTAAATTGAGTTTCTCAGTTAGGTGGTTAACTGATTTTTTTACTCTGACGTCCTCGGGTAGGCAGAGGGAGTCTGGAGGAGCATCTGGGAATCTTTGGGTTGTCCGAGTATTATAGCACAACTTTTGATGATCCTTGGTTGGGGGTCTGAGCAGATTATTTGTTGCGATTGCAAACATAATAAAATGGTGGTCCGATAGTTCAGGATTATGAGGAAAAACATCAAGATCCGCAACATTTATTTCACGGGACAAAACTAGGTCCAGAGTATGACTGTGAGTAGGTCAGGAGACATGTTGGACAAAACCCACTGAGTCGATGATGGTCCGAAAGCCTTTTGGAGTGGGTCTGTGGACTTTAAAAAATAAAACACATAGTGATATAGAACAGATAGAGATATAGAACAGATAGAGATATAGAACAGATAGATATAGAACAGATAGAGATATAGAACAGATAGAGATATAGAACAGATTATAGATATAGAACAGATAGAGATATATAACAGATAGAGATATAGAACAGATAGAGATATAGAACAGAGAGATATAGAACAGATAGAGATATAGAACAGAGAGATATAGAACAGATAGAGATATAGAACAGAGAGATATAGAACAGATAGAGATATAGAACAGATAGAGATATAGAACAGATAGAGATATAGAACATATATAGCTATAGAATAGATATAGAACAGATAGAGATATAGAACAGATAGAGATATAGAACAGATATAAACAGATAGAGATATAGAACAGATATAGCTATAGAATAGATATAGAACAGATAGAGATATAGAACAGATAGAGATATAGAACAGATAGAGATATAGAACAGATATAAAACAGAGATATAGAACAGATAGAGATATAGAACAGATAGAGATATAGAACAGATAGATATAGAACAGATAGAGATATAGAACAGATAGAGATATAGAACAGATTATAGATATAGAACAGATAGAGATATAGAACAGATAGAGATATAGAACAGATAGAGATATAGAACCGATAGAGATATAGAACAGATAGAGATATAGAACAGAGAGATATAGAACAGATAGAGATATAGAACAGAGAGATATAGAACAGATAGAGATATAGAACAGAGAGATATAGAACAGATAGAGATATAGAACAGAGAGATATAGAACAGATAGAGATATAGAACAGATAGAGATATAGAACAGATAGAGATATAGAACAGAGAGATATAGAACAGATAGAGATATAGAACAGATATAGATATAGAACAGATAGAGATATAGAACAGATAGAGATATAAAACAGATAGAGATATAGGACAGATAGAGATATAGGACAGATAGAGATATAGAACAGATAGAGATATAGAACAGATAGAGATATAGGACAGATAGAGATATAGAACAGATAGAGATATAGAACAGATAGAGATATAGAACAGATAGAGATATAGAACAGAGAGAGATATAGAACAGATAGAGATATAGAACAGATAGAGATATAGGACAGATAGAGATATAGAACAGATAGAGATATAGAACAGATAGAGATATAGAACAGATAGAGATATAGAACAGATAGAGATATAGAACAGAGAGAGATATAGAACAGATAGAGATATAGAACAGATAGAGATATAGAACAGAGAGATATAGAACAGAACAGATAGAGATATAGAACAGATAGAGATATAGAACAGATAGAGATATAGAACAGAACAGATAGAGATATAGAACAGATAGAGATATAGAACAGATAGAGATATAGAACAGAGAGATATAGAACAGATAGAGATATAGGACAGATAGAGATATAGAACAGATAGAGATATAGAACAGATAGAGATATAGAACAGAGAGATATAGAACAGATAGAGATATAGAACAGATAGAGATATAGAACAGATAGATATAGAACAGATATAAAACAGAGATATAGAACAGATAGAGATATAGAACAGATAGAGATATAGAACAGAGAGAGATATAGAACAGATAGAGATATAGAACAGATAGATATAGAACAGATATAAAACAGATAGAGATATAGAACAGATAGAGATATAGAACAGATAGAGATATAGAACAGAGAGATATAGAACAGAGAGAGATATAGAACAGATAGAGATATAGAACAGATAGATATAGAACAGATATAAAACAGATAGAGATATAGAACAGATAGAGATATAGGACAGATAGAGATATAGAACAGATAGAGATATAGAACAGATAGAGATATAGAACAGATAGAGATATAGGACAGATAGAGATATAGAACAGATAGATATATAGAACAGATAGAGATATAGAACAGATAGAGATATAGAACAGATAGAGATATAGGACAGATAGAGATATAGAACAGAGAGATATAGAACAGAACAGATAGAGATATAGAACAGAGAGAGATATAGAACAGAACAGATAGAGATATAGAACAGATAGAGATATAGAACAGATAGAGATATAGGACAGATAGAGATATAGAACAGAGAGATATAGAACAGAACAGATAGAGATATAGAACAGATAGAGATATAGAACAGAACAGATAGAGATATAGAACAGATAGAGATATAGGACAGATAGAGATATAGAACAGATAGAGATATAGAACAGATAGAGATATAGAACAGATAGAGATATAGAACAGATAGAGATATAGAACAGAGAGAGATATAGAACAGATAGAGATATAGAACAGATAGAGATATAGGACAGATAGAGATATAGAACAGATAGAGATATAGAACAGATAGAGATATAGAACAGATAGAGATATAGAACAGATAGAGATATAGAACAGAGAGAGATATAGAACAGATAGAGATATAGAACAGATAGAGATATAGAACAGAGAGATATAGAACAGAACAGATAGAGATATAGAACAGATAGAGATATAGAACAGATAGAGATATAGAACAGAACAGATAGAGATATAGAACAGATAGAGATATAGAACAGATAGAGATATAGAACAGAGAGATATAGAACAGATAGAGATATAGGACAGATAGAGATATAGAACAGATAGAGATATAGAACAGATAGAGATATAGAACAGAGAGATATAGAACAGATAGAGATATAGAACAGATAGAGATATAGAACAGATAGATATAGAACAGATATAAAACAGAGATATAGAACAGATAGAGATATAGAACAGATAGAGATATAGAACAGAGAGAGATATAGAACAGATAGAGATATAGAACAGATAGATATAGAACAGATATAAAACAGATAGAGATATAGAACAGATAGAGATATAGAACAGATAGAGATATAGAACAGAGAGATATAGAACAGAGAGAGATATAGAACAGATAGAGATATAGAACAGATAGATATAGAACAGATATAAAACAGATAGAGATATAGAACAGATAGAGATATAGGACAGATAGAGATATAGAACAGATAGAGATATAGAACAGATAGAGATATAGAACAGATAGAGATATAGGACAGATAGAGATATAGAACAGATAGATATATAGAACAGATAGAGATATAGAACAGATAGAGATATAGAACAGATAGAGATATAGGACAGATAGAGATATAGAACAGAGAGATATAGAACAGAACAGATAGAGATATAGAACAGAGAGAGATATAGAACAGAACAGATAGAGATATAGAACAGATAGAGATATAGAACAGATAGAGATATAGAACAGATAGAGATATATAACAGATAGAGATATAGAACAGATAGAGATATAGGACAGATAGAGATATAGAACAGAGAGATATAGAACAGAACAGATAGAGATATAGAACAGATAGAGATATAGAACAGAACAGATAGAGATATAGAACAGATAGAGATATAGGACAGATAGAGATATAGAACAGATAGAGATATAGAACAGATAGAGATATAGAACAGATAGAGATATAGAACAGATATAAAACAGATAGAGATATAGAACAGATAGAGATATAGAACAGATAGAGATATAGAACAGATAGAGATATAGAACAGATAGAGATATAGAACAGATATAAAACAGATAGAGATATAGGACAGATATAGATATTTTCTTATTTTTTTATATTTAGTAAATACTTCAAACTTATTTTTCTTCAAACTGCATTGTTGGTTACGGGCTTGTACTTACGCATTTCACTGTAAGGTCTACCTACACCAGTTGTATTCAGCGACTGTGACAAATACAATTTGATTTGACTTGGTGGTGCACATGTAGCCTATTGCTTGTTTTAGAGAAATGTAATCTTCGAATATTGCAAGGGCTTTCATTGTCTGCTATATGCGTTGACCACCTCCCCTGTGACACTGGTTCGTCTCTGAGTTTCAATGTACTAACTGAATTGTTCCTGGCTACTGTGCTTCTGCTTGCTATTTGGAGTACTGGGATTAGGCTACTGTAAAAGTCATTCCTGCTGATGTAAAAAGGCCTTTGTTGCTTGAATAATGATCAACACTATACGCTGTACTCCACGCAATGTTGACGCCTGTTGCGTGGGCCATTGTAAACACGAGGCATGTGACACCAACGTCTCTTGCCCGAGTAGCCACAAAAATAACAATGAGACAGATATTTCGCCAGATGTGTAAATGTGAAGCATCCGCTTGGCATTTCCAATCACTACCAACTATGGTGGAGAAAGGAAGCCAAGTGGCCGGCAGTGGAGAAGATAGATTTTGACGGATATTCTAGAAATGTTCTCTTCGATTAAACATTTAAATAAATGTTTCTGTTCTCAAAACTAGAATGTGTAAACTTTACCCTCTGTCAAAGTTTTTTTTTAATCGTGTTGTTTAGAAGGAGTGCTCGGGCGAATTTAGTTTTTGTACACGCGCACTTCACAAAGTAGGCGTTCCCCAACGGAAATATGTAAATACGTGCAGGAACGAGCAAATGGGATCTTCCTAGCTCGTTCTTGGTTCTGCCCTCCTCCTTGCCTGTTCTGTTCACTTTGACTCATGAGTTCCCATTGGAAACGAAACGCGGTGGTCTATCTTGGGTTAGTTATTAAAATCTTTGGAGTAGCTTGCAGGAGGCAGGGGCGAATGGCGGCGGTGCGCAGCGAGGAAGTGGCGGGGATTTAGCTAAAACACTGTGTAAAGCTACTAGAATCGCTCCGGAATGCAGTGGCGTTGACACAGTAGAGGAATGTAAGTGCCATTATACACGAATGTCGCTGTGAATATTGAAACGTCCTCAGTGGAGGCGTCCAATGAGACGAATTAGGGGGCGTGATCAGTGGTGCTAGGTAGCTGCAGGCTACAAACAAACTCGCGGCCTATCATGTTCCTCGCTGCTGGATAACTAACTAATATGTACAATTGCTAGCTTCCCTA
Source organism: Oncorhynchus kisutch (assembly GCF_002021735.2). NCBI lineage: Eukaryota > Metazoa > Chordata > Actinopteri > Salmoniformes > Salmonidae > Oncorhynchus > Oncorhynchus kisutch. The sequence goes on along the minus strand of NW_022262999.1, from coordinate 14,905 downwards.
TTTTGTTTTTAAACGAGACTATTTGTATAAGCTATGATTAGTTGTGCATGCTTAACTAACTACGTGCATTCTGTGGTTGTACGACCAAGTAGTTAAATATTTTGTTATGGGAATGGTGCTTTTAAGGAAAGCTTATCATGTCGCTGTCAGGCCTGCACTAGTTTGTTTGCCAGCTAGCTAAATTAGCTACAGTAACTGGTTAGCTGCAGTTACAGGACTAGCCTAGCTAACTTTACAACGAAGGCTGCCATTCATATGGCACACATGCATCCATTGGTAGCATCAATTAGCTAATCATAAAGATGAAGTAGTTTTGGCGCAATTGCATACATGTATATCCTCGCCCTCAGTAAATTACGTTAAGGTACGCTAGCTAGCTGGATTGTTATGCTAACTGAAAGTAGCTAGCTGCCAACGACCCCGAGCTAGTGCACCAGTCTGCATCTGATTCCTGCCACTCTGATGAAAGTTTTTGGTTTTAGACTCTTTCTAGATATCATAAACGGAGCTAAACAGATTGTGTTTGCAGTCCTGTAATGAAGTTATCTGGAGCTGTCAGTCCTGACAGTAAGTATTAATTTATCATTAATTTGCTAGCTAACGTTACCTAGCTAGCAACGTCATATAATATAGCAAGGTAGCCTTGCTAGTTAACTGATGTTCTTCTGCAATATTTTTCGTTTATTAGGATCCTCATTAGCTATTGCTCATTCAGCAGCTATCTACTATTTCAGCCATTCTTGTCTGCCCCAAATGTCCAACACATGTCCAGTGTCATCCACCATTGATTGTTATTGAATCATGGTAGTTAATAACTTTAGCTTGTCAATGTTGCATTTGCTGCACGGGAACTATTTTTCGAAATGTCATGACAGTTAATGTACTAGCTATCTTGTCTACATGGCTGTTGACTCCTTCTGTATAGGGGACCTATTTGATATGGAGTGTCTGAAGATTGAAATAGATTGTTCTGAATCTGAGCCATCTCTGTTGTCTGTACTGTAGCCTATGTTATTAATACCCGATCCTCTTATCCCTGCAGAGCTGACAGGAAGGGAACAGCATTCATGGATGTAGTGGACACTTTCAACCATTTGATTCCCAGTGACCAGTTGGATGACTCCATGCTGATAGGGCAGAACTTGGAATGTGAAGCGAGTAATGACTTCGGAACAGGTGTCGACCAGCTGGGAGACTCACTGAGGAACATGCTTAGTGATAAAGATCCCATGTTTGGATCTGCAAGTTCACACTTCAATATCTTAGATAATGAAGACGCCAACTTCCAGATCGCCGAAGCAACAGGTATTTGTAGTGAGAATTACTTTTGTACGACTTCAATTGACAGTACAAGCTATGTCGACGGGTGTTTATAGAAACCACTGTTTGTAACTACTGATGTTTGTTAATGCTTCTAAAATAATTCTAAATGATTATTTAATCTCTAATCTTCTCTCCCCCAGTAGTTGCAGATGTTGATGTTGGTGCAACAGAGGGCATCCTCAGTACCGCTGGTGGTGGGTTGGCTGGTACAGAGACTCCGCCAGTCAAACGGTCTGTTGGCAGACCCAGGAAATACGCATTAGGAGTTACCCCAGGTTAGCAACAATTCCGTTTTACAATGGAGTGTATTTTATGTATATATTATTTTTGTGCTGTTATGTAGTGACAGGCAAGTGGTTGAAACAGTTTGAAGGGTTGGAGCGGGGAGACAGGCAGGTGGGAGAAACCATTTGAAGGGTTGGAGCAGGGAGACAGGCAGGTGGGAGAAGCAGTTTGAAGGGTTGGAGCGGGGAGACGGGCAGGTGGGAGAAACAGTTTGAAGGGTTGGAGCGGGGAGACGGGCAGGTGGGAGAAGCAGTTTGAAGGGTTGGAGCGGGGAGACGGGCAGGTGGGAGAAGCAGTTTGAAGGGTTGGAGCGGGGATTGAACCTTGGCCTCCGGTGGGGAGAGGACTTTATGTCAATAGGACTACACCGGTAGCATTACTGTGATTAACACTAAATACAGCTATTATCATTGACAAGATAGGACACTAAATACAAAGCCATGCAAATTCAAGGTCCCCCCCCCCCCCCCCACGCTTTCATTTTCCGAGTATGAAAAGTTGATGTTGTGCCTAGTTTAGAATTGACTTTGGTTGCCTTATTGCTTCGTTTTATTTTGTCAAATGAGAAATGTCAGAGTGTGACTTTAAATTCCAGAGCGAAGTGCAGGCAGAGGGTCTTCAAACAACAAAAAGCCCCCGGGAAAACCTGGGAGACCTAGAAAGAAGTCCACTCTGAGTGAGAAGATCACTACTGCTGATGAATTAAGGAGAGAGCTTCACCTGGGTGGCGGCAGGGTGAATATCAACGACCTTGACTTGGGCTCGTCGATGAACCCCGTCGTTGTGTTACAGAGGTTGACCGTCACTTTCGGGGGTTTCAAAATCGAGCTTCTCCCGGGACCCTCCTTTACCGCTTTCACATCAGCTGAAAACACTGAGGAATGTTATGAGGATGGCTCGCTGTACGGTGAAGGGATGGAATACACTATGGTACAAGAGGAACCGTTACACATACAGAATCCCACTGCAGGGAGTGGAGGTGGCGTGGGTGCTGCTCAGCTCTTCGTGAAGTACTGTGCTGACGACTTGCCCCTAGGGCTCGGACCTTACGTCAACCCCAATGACGTTCAGGCCTCCAACGGGGCGCTTCCAGGTAGTCCTTGCTTGGTCGAGACCAAACTCGACGACCAAAGTGATTCTCAGAAGCATGATCCAGCGGAGGTGAGGAAAGATACCGGCATCAAGAAAGCAGCGCAGCAGCACCTGCCAAACAGCAAAGTTCCTACCACTAATAATCCAGCCAAAAAGCAGCAGTCTAAGCTGAAGCTGTCAGCACTGTCCTCCGATAAGAACAAGCACCTGTTAGCTGGTAAGGGGCCCACAGGAACCCAACAACACGCCCTGGGGAAGAAGCTCCACCAGAGAGGCAACATGCACAAGATGGACGAAATGAAAGCCAAACAAGTCATCGTGTCCTTGAAAAGGCGAGGTGAATTCAACCCAGCTCAACCCGGCCCTAAGATTCAGAGGACGCAAGACGGACGTCCTGTGAAACTAAAGCAGAGATTACCTGACGTGGGCCGTGGTGGTCCGGTCAAAAAAACACTGCCGTCTGGAAAGCGTCCTCCTGGTATGTCGCCCGGGACGACGATTACAACCAAACCGTCTAACTCTCACGTGGCCGACACCCAACCACAACCCCAGTTTGGCTGGACACCATGTAAACGTGCCAATCCTCAGAAGGAGACATCGGAGGAGGAGAAGGAGGAGGAGCAAGACGAGCCTAAAGTGAAGAAGCCAGACAAGTGTCTTCAGAAACAGAGAAGCAGGAACGTCAGCAGAAGCATCTCCGTGGAGGAACCACAGCTCTTCATCCCCGACAACGCTCCTGCCGTCGTGAAGAAGGAACCCAGTGAAGAAGAACAGGCTAAAGAATCTGGGAAGGGACCAGAAAAGGAACCTGCAAATAGTGAGACCGTTGTGTGGGATCCAAACAAGAACTGTGGATTGTGCAATAAGCCACATAGTAACAAGTAAGAATTGTGTTCTTTGCACCAAAGTGATTAGAGTTGAATATACAATGTAGTACTTAAGCAAAATTGTAAACCTGTTATTACTAAGTTGTTACATCTTAGGCTAAATTACCACAATGAACAAGTAGAATATTCCCTGGGAAGTGAGCTTGTGTTCTTCTAAACAGGTTTGTTTTGTGCATCCGTGTCTGTTTGTCCGTCTGTGTTTTTGTTCTGTTCAGGTTCATGGTGGGCTGTGGGCACTGTGATGACTGGTTCCATGGGGACTGTGTTGGTCTGGACCTGGCCAAGGTGAAGCAGATGGGAGGGGGGGACCAGGAGTATGTCTGTCTGCAGTGCTGTACCAAGGACCAGTACACCACCACCAAGGTCTGTTCATCGATTTCTACTGCACTAGGAATAGGTTTAGATCTTAATGGAGAAGGGAGTGTGTTTCTCTGAAGTGCTGCAAGGTCAATGGATTGATTTTTAAGTTGCACTATCTCAAAGTTTATTTTAACTTGTGGTTAAATATAATAATATTTCATGTTATTTATCTTCTTCTCCTCATTAGGAGCCAGGCGGTGCTGTGCAGGGGGAGGCCAGGGCAGAGGGACAGCAGAAGCCCTCTGAGAACCAGGACAACAAGATGGCCGCCAAGCAGAAACAGCCGTCCCCACATCCTGTCACCTCCGGGGGAGTCAGGCCCTTCAGAAAGGTAAGGTTCACTCTGCTAGTAGCCTGCAATGCATGCTTTAATTGTCATTCATTTTTTTGTAAATTTAATGTAGGCCTGAATACCGGATAAGAATATTATAATAATCTTAAATGGAGCTGTAACATCGGATTACCGTCGGGTCAGTGCATATTTATGATATTAAAGCCTATGAGAAGAGTTTGGATGATAAACCTTTTATATGCATATTATCTGTTGTCAAAATCTTAAATTCAACAGCCAAATGTTTTAGGCGCATAATCTTCAACAAGCCCTACCATTGACTAAATGTAGTGGTGCAGATTTTGTCCTCCTCCGTTTATTCAGCTGATATGTATGAAAGCCAGTGTTGGTACTACTCAAGAGTTGGTTGACCTCTTTTCACTTCCTCTTTATTCTCTGCATGTGTGCACATGGATGGAAGGGTGTTAGGTTACCATGGTGATTCTATTCAACGTCTGACTTAAGGACATTTTAAAATGGTGGTTATGTTTTCAGCACCACGATGGATGGAGGTTTATGGCCAGGCCCAACGAGAAAAACAAACATTTTGTATACAATTGAATTTGTAAGATCATTTAGAATCTCACAGAGGCGATATGTTGTGTCTCACTCTGTAACAGGACTCTGTGGAAAGAAGACAGTCGACTGAAGTAAAAGATTCTACGCAGAAATCAGGTGTGTTGTGTGCTTCTACATTCTGCTGTCCATGTCCCTCACAGGAGTCGTGCTCAGTAGGCATGAAACTGTAAAAGGGGAGGGAATATATGAATTTGTCCAATAAGAAACGCTTGTTTTCAATTGGGGGAGGGAAAAAAACATTTTAAAATGTTGTACTACACGGTGCCCTAATGAACATGCCCTACTCTGCGACGTCTCCTACTCTCTGTGGCTGTGTCCTGTTAGGAGTGTCAGTCAAACAGGAGACCAAGAGGCCCAAGGTGTCGTCTCCCTCCTCTAAGAAACCGGTGTCTGTTGACCAGATCAGACGGAGTGTCCGTGACGCCCTGAAGGACATCCTCCTGAAGAGGTCATTAAACATGTTATAACAGTAACTTAACAACAATCTGTTTAGTATAATAACCATTATAACAGTCTGATGATGCACTGCATGGCCAAATGTATGTGGACACCTGCTTGTCGAACATCTCATGGTCATTAATATGGAGTTGGGGCCCCCCCTTTGCTGCTGTAACAGCCTCCACTCTTCTGGGAAGGCTTTCCACTAGATGTTGTAACATTGCTGTGGGGACTGATGTTGGCCGATTAGGCCTGGCTCGCTGTCGGCGTTCCAATTCATCCCAAAGGTGTTCGATGGATTTGAGGTCAGGGCTCTGTGCAGGCTAGTCATTTTCTACCACACTGATCTCGACAGACCATTTGTGTATGGACCTCACTTTGTGCATGGGGGGCATTGTCATGCTGAAACAGGAAAGGGCCTTCCCCAAACTGTTGCCACAAATTTGGTAGCACAGAATCGTCTAGAATGTCATTGTATGCTGTAGTGCTCGGCCATGGAAACTCATTTCATGAAGCTCCCGACGAACAGTTCTTGTGCTGACGTTGCTTCCAGAGGCAGTTTGTAACTTGGTAGTGATTGTTGCAACCGAGGACACGATTTTTACACGCTACGTGCTTCAGCCCTCGGCGGTCCAATTCTGTGAGCTTGTGTGGTCTATGACTTTGCAGCTGAGCCGTTGTCGCTCCTAGACGTTTCCACTTCACAATAACCGCACATACAGTTGACCGGGGCAGCTCTAGCTGGGCAGAACTTTGACTGACTTGTTGAAAAGGTGGCATCCTATGACGGTCCCATGTTGAAGGTCACTGAGCTCTTCAGTAAGGCCATTCTGCTGCCAGTATTTTCCTGTGGAGATTGCATGGCTGTCAGCAACAGGTTTGGTTGAAATGGCAGAATCCGTACATACTTTTAGCCATGTAGTGCATCTGCCTGTAGAGAAGGGTGGTGACCCTCTATTTTCCTCCTGTGTAATCCTCTATTGTGCCCTACATTGTCTCAGGCTGAAGGAGTCTGATTTCCAGGTGTCACCAGAGAAGGCTGCTGAGGTGGCCAAGAAGACTGAGAGAGAGCTGTTTGCCTTCTACAGAGACACCGACTGCAAATACAAGAGCAAGTACCGGAGCTTGATGTTCAACCTCAAAGACACCAAAAACAATGTAAGTCGTTATGTTAACAAATTTGAGGCAATGAATTCTCTTTTAGACAATACTGACTCTTTGATGCTGACATTTTACGGACATTATATTGGATTTTGTCCCAGCTTGTAGTAGGTACTTGGTCTCGAAGTGATATGCGTTTAGAACGTTAACTACATGAAATGGATATACAAACGCAAACATGATCTAAAATACATTTTGATATCAGTTCATCTCGCTATGTGACTTTATAACTTGTGTATTTCAGGTGTTATTCAAGAGGGTTCTGAAAGGGGAGATTTCTCCTGGCACTTTGATAAGGATGAGTCCTGAGGAACTGGCCTCAAAAGAACTGGCTGCATGGAGACAGAGAGAGAATAGACACGTAAGCAACACTAAAACACACCGCCTGTCCTCCTCCAACACTAAAACACACCGCCTGCCTGTCCTCCTCCAACACTAAAACACACCGCCTGTCCTCCTCCAACACTAAAACACACCGCCTGCCTGTCCTCCTCCAACACTAAAACACACCGCCTGCCTGTCCTCCTCCGACACTAAAACACACCGCCTGCCTGTCCTCCTCCAACACTAAAACACACCGCCTGCCTGTCCTCCTCCAACACTAAAACACACCGCCTGCCTGTCCTCCTCCAACACTAAAACACACCGCCTGCCTGTCCTCCTCCGACACTAAAACACACCGCCTGTCCTCCTCCAACACTGAAACGCACCGCCTGTCCTCCTCCAACACTGAAACGCACCGCCTGCCCGTCTTCCTCCGACACTGAAACGCACCGCCTGTCCTCCTCCAACACTGAAACGCACCGCCTGCCCGTCTTCCTCCGACACTAAAACGCACCGCCTGCCCTCCAACACTGAAACGCACTGCCTGCCCGTCCTCCTCCGACACTAAAACACACCGCCTGTCCTCCTCCAACACTGAAACGCACTGCCTGCCCTCCTCCAACACTGAAACACACCGCCTGCCCTACTCCAACACTGAAACGCACCGCCTGCCCTCCTCCAACACTGAAACGCACTGCCTGCCCGTCCTCCTCCGACACTAAAACACACCGCCTGTCCTCCTCCAACACTGAAACGCACCGCCTGCCCGTCCTCCTCCGACACTAAAACACACCGCCTGTCCTCCTCCAACACTGAAACGCACTGCCTGCCCTCCTCCAACACTGAAACACACCGCCTGCCCTCCTCCAACACTGAAACGCACTGCCTGCCCGTCCTCCTCCGACACTAAAACACACCGCCTGTCCTCCTCCAACACTGAAACGCACCGCCTGCCCGTCCTCCTCCGACACTAAAACGCACCGCCTGCCGTCCTCCTCCGACACTAAAACGCACCGCCTGCCGTCCTCCTCCGAAGTATTTGACTAGTTCTCTAAGGACCGGTTTCCCAGACAGATTCATCTTAATTCTGGACTAAATAGGACTTTCAGTGGAGAGCCCCTATTGAGTATGTTTTTATTCCATGACAAGGCTTCATCTATGTCAGGTAAAGCTGCCCTAAAAACACTGTATAGAAAAGGCATTGTAGAATGAAAGTAGCTTACCTCATTGGTTCATCACACCTCCCTGTAAGTTAAACTTAGTCATCATACCAAATCATATTGATTTAATGTTGACAAGTTAAAACGGGTTGTGTGACCTGAACTATCAATGACCTTTTACCAAAATGGACTGTGATCATTGCTCTTTCTGTGTGGGATTCATTCACCAATATGTTCTTGTCCCCCCCCCCCCCCCCCCCCCCCCAGGCGATAGAGATGATTGAGAAGGAGCAGAGAGAGGCGGAGAGGCGACCCATCACCAAGATCACACACAAAGGAGAGATAGAGATTGAGAGCCAGGAGTCTGGGAAGGCACCAGAAGCCATAGAGCCCGAGGTAAGACACAGCTCATGTAAAGAAACACCACGCTTCTTGTTCAAGTGAGTTCTGGTCCTTTTTAAAAAAGAATTCTGTGATTTATTTTGGGTTCTGGAATAGTTGGTGGTCATAGGTAATGCTGTTACTCTAACCGTGTTACCGCCACAGCTCTAGTCATAGTCCTTATAAACGTAGAAGCTGGGTTAATAAGGGACATGACCAGACAGGCCCACACACTGCAGATGTTCTGTTAACACCTTTATGGACCTCCTGGATTATTGGTTCTACATGATATAGAGTTGAGCATGTCCTCTTCCTAAGAAATAGTTCATACCTTTTGTTTAATCATTTCTGGGTGAATCTCAATTGTATTTACTCAAATTAACACACCCTGGTCTATCCTTGCCTCCTCAACATACCGACCATTTCGAATCTCACCATATCCTCTCTGCTATGCAATCTGGTTTCAGAGCTGGTCATGGGTGCACCTCAGCCATGCTCAAGGTCCTAAACGATATCTTAACCGCCATCGATAAGAAACATTACTGTGCAGCCGTATTCATTGATCTGGCCAAGGCTTTCGACTCTGTCAATCACCACATCCTCATCGGCAGACTCGATAGCCTTGGTTTCTCAAATGATTGCCTCGCCTGGTTCACCAACTACTTCTCTGATAGTTCAGTGTGTCAAATCGGAGGGTCTGCTGTCCGGACCTCAGGCAGTCTCTATTGGGGTGCCACAGGGTTCAATTCTTGGACCGACTCTCTTCTCTGTATACATCAATGATGTCGCTTTTGCCGCTGGTGAGTCTCTGATCCACCCTCTACGCAGATGACACCATTCTGTATACTTCTGGCCCTTCTTTGGACACTGTTAACAACCCTCCAGGCAAGCCTCAATGCCATACAACTAAACTCTCCTTCCATGGCCTCCAATTGCTCTTAAATACAAGTAAAACTAAATGCATGCTCTTCAACCGATCGCTGCCTGCACCTACCCGCCTGTCCAACATCACTACTCTGGACGGCTCTGACTTAGAATACGTGGACAACTACAAATACTTAGGTGTCTGGTTAGACTGTAAACTCTCCTTCCAGACCCATATCAAACATCTCCAATCCAAAGTTAAATCTAGCATTTGCTTCCTATTTCGCAACATAGCATCCTTCACTCATGCTGCCAAACATACCCTTGTAAAACTGACCCTCCTACCAATCCTCGACTTTGGCGATGTCATTTACAAAATAGCCTCCAATACCCTACTCAACAAATTGGATGCAGTCTATCACAGTGCAATCCGTTTTGTCACCAAAGCCCCATATACTACCCACCATTGCGACCTGTACGCTCTCGTTGGCTGGCCCTCGCTTCATACTCGTCGCCAAACCCACTGGCTCCATGTCATCTACAAGACCCTGCTAGGTGAAGTCCCCCCTTATCTCAGCTCGCTGGTCACCATAGCATCACCCACCTGTAGCACGCGCTCCAGCAGGTATATCTCTCTAGTCACCCCCAAAACCAATTCTTTCTTTGGTCGCCTCTCCTTCCAGTTCTCTACTGCCAATGACTGGAACGAACTACAAAAACCTCTGAAACTGGAAACGCTTATCTCCCTCACTAGCTTTACTACACCTGTACATAGCCCACCTATAATTTAGCCCAAACAACTACCTCTTTCCCTACTGTATTTATTTTGCTCCTTTGCACCCCATTATTTTTATTTCTACTTTGCACATTCTTCCACTGCAAATCTACCATTCCAGTGTTTTACTTGCTATATTGTATTTGCCACCATGGCCTTTTTTTGCCTTTACCTCCCTTATCTCACCTCATTTGCTCACATCGTATATAGACTTGTTTCTACTGTATTATTGACTGTATGTTTGTTTTACTCCATGTGTAACTCTGTGTTGTTATATGTGTCGAACTGTTTTGCTTTATCTTGGCCAGGTCGCAATTGTAAATGAGAACTTGTTCTCAACTAGCCTACCTGGTTAAATAAAGGTGTTCTCAACTAGCCTACCTGGTTAAATAAAGGTGTTCTCAACTAGCCTACCTGGTTAAATAAAGGTGTTCTCAACTAGCCTACCTGGTTAAATAAAGGTGTTCTCAACTAGCCTACCTGGTTAAATAAAGGTGAAATTAAAAGAAAAACATGCATCGGACAATGAGGAATCAAGGAAATACAATTTATCCTGTGTCCATACATTTCTTATGAACTCTCACTGTTGTTGTTTGAACTCTTCCAGCCAGAGCCTGTGGCTGCTTCCAAAGTGACCGAGGAGCCAGTGGAAGTTCCCCAAGAGAAGACGTTGTCGACAACAACCGAGAGCGTCAATATTTTCCAAGATACAACCAGTCTGCATAAGACTCACCTGTTTGACCTCAACTGTAAGATCTGCACAGGTAGGCCCTGATTCTGTTCTTTCAGTTTCTGCTTTGATTTTGAAGGATAGTGGAAGTACTATAGATATGTGTTTATGCTTGATCAGATAGAATGGAAGTAGGGGGGAGATGGATTAGGAGGATAGAAGGTGAACATGCCAAATGAGCCCTACTCAGGATTGTGGCTTTAAGTCAATTCTTACCAGTGGTTTTGTATTGGACTAAATTGAATTGTAATTTGTGAAGGACGTATGGCTCCACCTGTGGAGGAGGCTCCTACCAAAGTGGTGAAAGTGGCCACTAGTGTAGTGAGGAGACGGTCTGCTACCAGCACTACAGAGGCAGTGACCAAGAACACACAGTCTACTACCACTACCTCCAGCACTACAGGGGGACAGACCACGAACACACCGTCTGCCACCACTACCTCTACAGAGGGAGGGACACCCTCCTCATCTGCTAAGGACCACGACCTTCACCTCTTAGTCCTAGAGGAGAGCCTCCTCAGCGCCAAAACCTTCTCCAACTACAAGGGGAGGTATGTGGATCAATCAGTCAATTACCCAGAACAGTCAGTCAGTCACCCCTGTTTACATCCGCAAATGTTAGTCATTTTCCAGGAACACGGCCTACAACCCAAAGAGAAGGCAAAGCACAGTGGCCATATTGTACTTCATCATTCTCGTCCTTGTGATAGAATCACAAAGGCTATCAATGTAATTGTCATACAAAGTAAAGTGGTGTTGAGTTAGTTACACGGCCATTCTAAATGTATTTAGAAAATATACTGTACCAGTCAGGTTTGGACAAACCTCCTTCCAGGATTGCACTTTTATTTTCTACATTGTATAATAATAGTGACGACATCAAACTATGTAATAACCATAAGTGTTTAAGCAAAATAGATTTTAGATTCTTCAAAGTAGCCACCTTTTGCCTTGACGACAGCTCTGCACACTCTTGGCATTCTCTCAACCAGCTTCACCTTTGAATGCTTTTCCAACAGTCTTGAAGGAGTTCCCACATATGCTGAGCACTTGTTGGCTACTTTTCCTTAACTCTGCGGTCCAACTCATCCTGTGGTGCGACAGGTAGAGTTGGCCCAGTAACCAAAAGGTTTTTGGATCGAGTCCCCGAGCTGACAAGGTTAAAAATCTGTCGGCAGTTAACCCACTGTTCCGTCATTGTAAATAAGACTTTGTTCTTAACTGACTTGCCTAGTTAAATAAATAAATCCCAAACCATCTCAATTGGGTTGAGGTCGGGTGATTGTGGAGGCCAGATCATCTGACGCAGCACTCCATCACTCTCCTTCTTGGTCAAATAGCCCTTACACAGCCTGGAGGTGTGTTGGGTCATTGTCCTGTTGAAAAACAAATGATAGTCCCACTAAGCACAAACCAGATGGGATGGCGTGTCGCTGCAGAATGCTGTGGTAGCCATGCTGGTTAAGTGTGCCTTGAATTCTAAATAAGTCACTGACTGTGTCACCAGCAAAGCACCCCACACCATAACACCACCTCCTCCATGCTTCACGGTGGGAACCACACATGCGGAGATAATCCGTTCACCGACTCTGCGTCTCACAAAGACATGGTGGTTGAAACCAAACATCTCAAAATTGGACTCATCAGACCAAAGGGACTAGTGTCCATTTAGTAGTGGTTTCTTTGCAGCAATTCGACCATGAAGGCTTGATTCACACAGTCGATGTGTCTGTTACTTGAACTCTGTGAAGCATTTATTTGGGCTGCAATCTCTAATGAGCATATCCTCTGTAGCAGAGGTAACTCGGGGTCTTCCGTTCCTGTGGCGGTCCTCGTGAGGGCCAGTTTCATCATAGCGCTTGATGTTTTTTGTAACTGCACTTGAAGAAAAGTTCTTGAAATGTTCTGGATGGATTGACCTTCATGTCTTAAAGTCATGATGGACTGTCGTTTCTCTTTGCATATTTGAGCTTTTCTTGCCATAATATGGACTTGGTCTTTTACCAAATAGGGCTATCTTCTGTATATACCCCCCTACCTTGTCACAACACAACTGATTGGCTCAATTGCATTAAGATGGAAAGAAATTAGACCAATTCACTTTTAACAAGGCACCTGTTAATTGAAATGCATTCCAGGTGACTGACTACTTGATGAAGCTGGTTGAGAGAATGCCAAGAGGGTGCAAAGCTGTCGTCAAGGAAGAGGGTGGCTGCTTTGAATATATTTAGACTTGTTTATTTTTTTGGTTACTACATGATTCCATATGTGTTATTTCATAGTTTTGATGTGTTCACTATTATTCTACAATGTAGAAAATGGCACAAATAAAGAAATCCTTGAATGAATAGGTGTGTCCAAACTTTTGACTGGCACTGTTAATTATTATTATTAAATGACCAATAAAGCAGAATTAAGTGCAGGGTTATTCTAAAGTTGTTTGTATTCCTGGCCTCCAGGTCAGTGTCTATGAGTGGCAGAGATGGCGAGGCTTCCTTCCTGTCCAACCTGCAGCCTCTATGGAGAGGGCTTGTCAACATGCCTGCTGTGGCCAAGCTCCTCACTAAAGCCTTCCCTGTATCAGGTGTCCTGGACCACCTGACAGAGGTAAAACTGCACAAAGATATTTATAAGTGCCTATAAATGTTTATTAATTCATATAAATGCATCATATATTTGTTTTTGCTTTAATGAAATGTAATGCTTTAAATAGTGTAAATGTGTTTATAAATCCTCTAATGCTTATTCATGAAAGTGATCGTGTTCCAACACAGCATTTAGATGTTCTAGTTATGGAATGCCGTTATCTAAATGCCATTTATATTAACAACTCAACAAACTATCACGTTGAAGGGTAGATGGCATAAACGTAACCACGAGCAAATACTTGATGAATTTATTGTTACAAATCCATTTCCAAGGTTGCTAGCCAAGTAGGCTGCTAACGTTAGCCCTACTCTCCTGCTAACATTAGCCCTACCAGCCTGCTAACATTAGCCCTACTCTCCTGCTAACATTAGCCCTACTCTCCTGCTAACATTAGCCCTACTCTCCTGCTAACATTAGCCCTACCAGCCTGCTAACATTAGCCCTACCAGCCTGCTAACATTAGCCCTACCAGCCTGCTAACATTAGCCCTACCAGCCTGCTAACATTAGCCCTACCAGCCTGCTAACATTAGCCCTACCAGCCTGCTAACATTAGCCCTACCAGCCTGCTAACATTAGCCCTACCAGCCTGCTAACATTAGCCCTACAGCCTGCTGATGATACATTAGCACTAAATGAGTCAGCCAGTTGCTATCAACACCTAGCTCACAGCTACATTAAAGTAAACCAACGTTTTGGAAATACAGGGCCTTCAAAGTTTTCCAAATTTTGCTGCAACAAGGTGCGATTAAAATTGATTTCATTAGATTTTTTTGGTCAACGATCAACACAATACTCTGCCAAAGTTGAAGAAAAATTCTAACAAACTGGGGTACTATAAGAGCTTTTCACACCTGGATTGTACAAGTTTTTTTCCCCACATTTATTATTTTTAAAATCCTTCAAGCTAGTTGTTGATCATTGCTAGACAGCCATTTTCAAATAAATATATGCACGATGGCGCACGCGCGCAGCCGGTTTGGGTTCCGTGTAACTGTTTAAGTCACCATTGGCCTCGTGAAATCCCTGAGAGGTTTCCTTCCTCTCCAGCAACGGAGTTAGGAAGGATGTCCCTATCTTTGTATTGATACACCAACTAAAGTGTCATTAATAACTTCACCCTGCTCAAAGGGATATGACATGCTGATGGTGATAATCCCTGTTATCAGGATCTGCCGGAGAGTTTCCAGATGGGTGGGAGGATCTCCCCACAGATCGTATGGGACTACCTGGACAAAATCAGAGCCACTGGAACAAAGGTACCTTCAAAGTGTAGGCCGACCTGCTTGAAATATGATAAATGGATTTAAACATCAGAAGTTGTCACAAAGAGCTTTTACAGTAACCTGGCCAAGACTCAAGATGTGCCAGTAGGATATACCAATATTATGCCATTTAGCAGACACGTTTATCCAAAGCGTAGTCATGTGTATATATCATATTTTACATATGGGTGGCCTGGGCAGTAAAAGTGTATTCACTTTCCAAGACAATCTGTGCCTGAACTGGAGCTGAATAGTAGCTATGTTTTGGGGTACAATGCAGAAAATGTTTGTGTTTCTTGACA
>NW_022262998.1:0-96325 GCF_002021735.2 Oncorhynchus kisutch | reverse complement strand
TATGGAGTGCTGCATCAGATGACCTGGCCTCCACAATCACCAGACCGTACCCAATTGAGTTGTTTTAGGATGAGTTGGATTGCAGAGTGAGGTAAAGCAGCCACAATTGCTCAGCATGTGTGTGAACTTCAAGATTGTTGGAAAAGCATTCTTTGTGAATCTGGTTGAGAGAGTGCCAAGAGTGTGCCAAGCTGGCAAGCAAGGGGTGGCTACTTTGAAGAATCTAAAATACAAGCTATTTTGATTTAACACTTTTTTTTGGTTACTACATGATTCCATATGTGTAATACCATGGTTGTGATGTTTTCACTTATTATTCAATGTAGAAAATAGTAAAAATTAAGAAAAACCCTTGAATGAGTAGGTGTGTCAAACGTTTGACTGGTACTGTATATTACACCAACTGACTGGTTCTTCTTATGTTCACACAGGAGATCATGTTGAGACATTCTCTACATCCAGAGAGCAACAGCAGGAAGATCACAGAGCTAACAGGTCTCACCACTGCCCACATTGTGAGGAGATTTTCCCAATTCTATCAACGCTAAAAATACACCTAAAAATACATACAGGAGAGAATCTGTATTTCTGCACTGACTGTGGGAGAAATTTCACCACATCAAGGGCTATGATAGTTCACCAGAGATACACACAGGAGAGAAGCCTTTCTCCTGCCTGACTGTAGGAAGAGTTCTCTCAATCGAGCCACTAAAACACATGAACGTATAAAGACAGGAGAGAAGCCTTACTCCTGCTCGGTCTGTGGAAATAGTTTCTCGGACCAGGGACATCTAAAACAACATGAACGTATACACACAGGAGAGAAGCCTTACTCCTGCTTACTGTTGGAAGAGTTTCTCTCACTCGAGCCACCTAAAACAACATGAACGTATACACACAGGAGAGAAGCCTACTCCTGCTCTGACTGTGGAAAATGCTTCACACAATCGTCTCAGCTAAAAGTTCACCAGAGAACACACACAGGAGAGAAGCCTTACTCCTGCTCTGACTGTGGAAATAGTTTCTCTCACCTGGGCCACTTTAAAGCACATGAACGTATACATACAAGGAGAGAAGCCATACTCCTGCTCTGACTTGGAAAATGCTTCACAACATCAACTGAGCTAAAAAGTTCACCAGAGAACACACACAGGAGAGAAGCCTTGCTCCTGCTCTGACTGTGGAAAATGCTTCACCACATCAACTGAGCTAAAAGTTCATCAGAGAACACACACAGGAGAGAAGCCTACTTCTGCTCTGACTGTAGTGCGAGTTTCTCTCAATCGAGCCAACCTAAACGACATGAACGTTATACACACAGGAGAGAAGCCTTACTACTGCTCTGACTGTGGAAAATGTTTTAAAATCATCAGCTGAGCTAAACGGTCATCAGAGAACCACACACGAGAGAAGCCTTTCTTCTTCTGCTCTTACTGTGGCAAGAACTTCTCCCGATTGGCCAATGTAAAAACACAACCACGGCTACAACACTTGAGAGAAGCCTTGATCAGTTTCTCTCACACCAGCTAAGATTTGTCACTCCACTTAATTCTCAATCTCATAAAATAATTGGCAACGTTGAATTGGATCAAATGAAGAAAGTGTAGAACACTATAGTAATCCTGTAGTTTCTCACTGTGAGAGAAACAATGCAGGGGAAAGGGAGGCATCATAGAATGTTAGCCTCTCTTTACTGATCAGTGTACATCTGGTCAGTTTTGCTGTGTTTTTTTTAGCCCGCGTCTATAGAGACACATACCAGCTCTACTGGTAGCACGGCTACTACCAGCAGTACCGGCACCTGTCGACTGCACAAGTTGTTCTGCTTCCACGAGCACATCCAATGCTAGCATTAGTTATTCTACGTTTGTTGTTAGCCCAGCTAGCATGGACACTGACAGTTGTGATTCTGATGCAGCCGAAGAGCTAGTGCCCCTTTACCCAGCAAGCACTGAACAACAGACGGATGTTGGACCATCGAAGAGGTGCAAATATGGTGAGAACTGCATTGATTTGTGGTTCACTTATATTGGGAATAGTGCCTTTCCTCAGCCACAGTGTGTTATATCTCACAACTCAATGAAAATCTTGGTGAGTTACCAAGTGCTAGGACAGTCAAGCTCCATACTATTGTGGAGGACTCATTCTTCCTGCTTCCGTGGATATGGCTGGGGGAAAATGTTTTAAAAAATGATTCCGTTCATGATGCATCAGTGACATGGCAGATGTTTTGAAACCATTACTGCTTCGCATACAAGCCAGTGAATTCAGTGGGATGTGTCAACAGACGTGGCGGGCCTGGCACAGCTCCTGGTATATGTCCATTACGTTTTTGGGGGGTCAATTAAGGAAGACATCCTCTTCTGCAAACCACTGGAAACCAGGACAACGGATATCTTTTAAAGTACTGGACGGCTTTGTGACATCAAATGGACTTAGGTGGTCAAGATGTGTTGTATCTGTACTGATGGCCAAATGCCATGACAGGGAGACATAGTGGAGTGGTACTTACTCCCGATGCTTCTTGGGTTCACTGCAGCAGCCACCGAGAGGCCTCTTGCTGCCAAGGGAATGCCTGACAGCTTGAAAGACGTTTTGGGGGACTACAGTGAAAATTGTTAACTTTGTTAACATGGACAACACACAGGTCTTTTCATCATTGTATGATTTATTTTGTGTGCAAATGAACTCAAGCTTATGGTCAATGTCAATGTGATCTAGCAAAGCACCTGAGTGAGTTTTGGTGTGCAAATACACGGGTACTTTCTGAAACGGATGACACCAACTAGATTCGTTATCCCTTCATGCCCTGCCTCCAGTCCACTTACCGATATCTGAACAAGAGAGCCTCTTCAAAATTGTAACAAGTGATTCTGTGAAAATGTAATTTAATCAGAAGCTACTGCCAGATTTCTGGATTGGGCTGTGCTCAGAGGGAGCCTGCCTTGGCAAATCGCGCTGTTAAGACACTGATGCCCTTTGGAACCGCGTACCTATGTGAGAGTGGATTCTCGGCCCTCGCTAGCATAACTAAATACGGGCACAGACTGTGTGTGGAAAAGGATTTAAGACAACCCTGCAATGTTGAGTTGTATTGGAGAGAGTATGTGCATCTTTTCAAGCAAACCCTTCTCATTAACCTGCGGTGAGTCTTTCACAATTTTCAATGAGCAACGAAGGTTTAATATGTAAAATGGCTAAATAAGAATTTACATATCAGACTAAATTGAACACGCACTGCAGCCGAGGTCTACTGCTAGTCGTGACCCCGAAACGCAACACGAGGTTGAAGACAAAGTAAATCTCTGAACAATCAAGTCTATGGTGGAGTAGCTATTCTTAGTACTGTATCAAGGAAGTTGAATTTGAGCTATTCTTTTCAAGTCACCGGTTGTCTACACGGTCCTCTTACCCACGCCGGGAGCATCGACACGCCTGATTAGCCTCCTCAGAAGCCCACTCTCACAGAACGAGTACAAGGAAACTGACAACTAAGAGAAAGGACATTGTGACATAGTTTGGAAAATCAGAGACTTACACCTGAAGACGAATGAACAAGGCGTTGGCCAAACCTTTCCCACTAAGCGGAACTCGACCCACAAAGAGACACCCAACAGAGACCTTCAACACATAAATACATGCATTACACTTTTTTTAATCATAACAGGGGCAGTTCAGGGCAAGCTGTTAGGGCTGAAACTAAGCATAGTTTACAAATGTATCCAAGTGTTGAATTTCTCTCTTTCTCTCTGTGTGTGAAGCTCCATCTTGCATTGGTCCACTAGGGACCTGTTTCCATTTTATGAAGTTTTAACCAATAACCTAGACTGTTTGTGTATATTTATCTTATGTTATCATATAACTGGTTAGTAAATAAATAACAATCTAAATTTGTGTGGTACGGCATAATTTGTGAGACCCGGGTTTGTGCAGATTTACTAATTATGCGACATTCAGAATGAGACGGAGGAAATTAATTAATTGATGACTGCTATGAAATCTATGTAATCTTTGAGTTAATTTGCGAAACGGTTACTCATTAAACAAGCTTTTCCTGTGGTGCTTCAGGTTAGAGTTAATTGTTACAGAATTAATTTAATCACGTAATAATAAACAGCTAATTATTCGATAAATAGCATGTCATCACATTAACAATAACGTCGGGACATATTGCTGCCCCTGTGCGAGAAATCTAAATCTAAACTAGGCCTCACTGTTGAATTCAGTACATAGGAATTGTGTAGCAAGTTACTCACACCAATCATGATTATTGTTGAGTGGCGTGTGTGTAGTTTTTCTTTTTCACCCAGATACTAGTATAGCGAGATTGACTCGTGTTGTATATCTGACACACATCAGTGTGTAGGGGATTTACTGAATGCTATGAGCTGGGGCATATGTACCAGCCGATGCAGGCATTCTGAGAAAAATACTAGTTGGGCCCAATGTAGTGTTATTTCTGTCTATCGCGTTCAGAAGCGAGTAGACTTGGTCATAATGAATTTCTCGAGCATGGACACAGGGCCGTTTAAAATTTGAGTAGATATTGGCTTGACCAAGTTAGTAATTATCTCTGTCTCGTGTTTTCATTGGTGTGAGTCAACCAACCGTGTGTTTGTGTTTTCCTCACGTTCCGGTTAATCGCAAAAAATATTGCTGAAAGGTTGAACGTGAGACGTCACTTAGTAAACCCGTTCTCTTGTTGGAGCGGAGTCTGACTTTCCAGCACAAGTGAAGCTAAGCATTGCACCAAATGCTAAGCTAACAAGGGGGAGCAGCCGTTTTTGTTTCCCCCTTTGTTCAAAGTGAAATCCCGTGCCGTGCGGGAATCCCATGTGATTTCAGCTTTTGCTATCAGTGACCTCTGGTGCTGAAGAATCGCCAGTAATTGTTTTAAATATCTCCGGTTACACGGCATGATATGATTTTCAACTTTCTACATAAACGTTATTTTTCCAAAAATGAAAATAGTGCCCCCTAGCTTCAAGAGGTTAACCTCTTGAAGCTAGGGGGCACTATTTTCATTTTTGGAAAAATAACGTTCCCAAAGTAAACAAGCTATTTGTCAGGACAAGATGCTAGAATATGCATATAATTGACAGCTTAGGATAGAAAACACTCTAAAGTTTCCAAAACTGTAAAAAATATTGTCTGTGAGTAGAACAGAACTGATATTGCAGGCGAAAGCCTGAGAAAAATCCAATCAGGAAGGGACTCTTATTTAGAAAGCTCTGCGTTCCTATGCGTCCCTATTGAGCAGTGAATGAGATATCAACCAGATTCCATTTTCTATGGCTTCCCTTATGTGTCTAGTGTCACAATACATAGTTTCAGGCTTTTATTTTGAAAAATTATCCTGAACGACAACATTGCGTCAGTGGTCAGCTGGAGGCTCTCAGTGTTTTGTGCGTAAAAGACAAATGCGGCCATTGTTTCTCTCTTTCCTACTAAGAAGCCACCTGTCCCGGTTGATATGTTATCAATAGATATTTGAAAAACACCTTGAGGATTGATGGGGATGGGCTGAGAGTGGCTGAGGGTTGGGATTAAAGACTTTGTTTGGTAATGTATTGTTGTTTATATATAAAAATACCATCTATGTAAAAATGTATTGGTAAAAATGTATGTATAGGTAGCAAAAAAGGGTGTACAAAAAAGAGGACAAATAGGGGTTTAAAAATAAAGAATGATGGAAATGACTCGAATATGGCTTATTGAGAGGTCAATAAGAAAAACATTGCAATGAAACATTGTTTCTGTTCAAATCAATTCTAGCCATAGCTCTAGTTTTCCTCATCTTCAGGTTCACCCTCTCCAACTGAACAGGACATCAGTAGGTTTAGTCCGCGCACACAGATATGCAGCTTTGCCTCCTGAAGTGCCATCGTACAAAAAACAATGGAAAGAAAGTACATTTTCTTAGAAATATACCTTTGCACTGTTTGTCTCCATTTATGGTCTTGGTATAACCTAGGCCTACACTATAGTCTATCGATCATGTTGGAAGAGAGAAGAAACCTCTGGGAGGAGGGCCGGAGGGATCCACCCCAACGACACTAACCACAGTCCTATTTCCCACAGTTCTCTGCTCATGCTGCTCTGGACTCAGGCAGGGCCATGACAATACCAGTAAAAAGAACAGACCTAGGTCCTCTGAGAAATAAACAATCAGTCTATCTCAGAGGTGGTGAGTGGTGACACCGCCTAGTTGGAAGGTATAAACATGTCATTGTGTGACTTGTATGTTGTATTTGCAGCTGACGTATCTAGTAGGTTGAATAAATCTGGTTTGTGCTTTTACTAGTTGTCAATCTGAGTTTCTACTCTGTTCGTTCAGAACTTAACAATCCTTTTATTGAGACCGCACTTGATATTGCTCACCCAGCAGAGAATCAGGGAGGAGGGGCATCATGATATAATAAGCAACTAATTCTCAAACCCTGAGCAATGTGACATTTGATTGATTGCAAATTACATGACACTCCCTGAACTAAATTGAAAAAATACTAAACCCTCCCCTTGACTGAAATCTAAAAAGCATGACACTCCCTTATTTTCCTCCGGGTAACAATTGTGTAAATTTCACCTCTCCCTAAGCGACTTTTGTTTAATGATATACATATGTTGAAACTACTACATATGTTTATTACATTGTCTTTTAAAACTAGATGTATTATGTTCATCCTTGATGAAGAATGTGTTTGGATAACTACATGGAACTTGATTGATCCGCTAATGAAAAATAAATATTCTACATTCTACTGCTCAGCCTATGGGTTATCTATACAGAACATGTGTTTGTTTAATTGATAGCATGCTAAATCATTTAAATGTCTATGTATCTACTCAATACATGTCACTACACCTCTGCATTCCAATTAGCTAGCCCCCAGTATGCTCTACAATGCATACAAATAATGTTTTGCAGTATTAAGGACATTTTTCATATTTAAATAAATGTGAAATACAACTAATGTAAAATATTGTGTGTGTGTGTTTTCTATGGTGCCAAAGTCCAGGGACAATATTACTACCACAATTCAAGTATGATCCACTTACTATTGGGGAATGGAACTAGAGAGGAAGCTGCATAACCCTTTCCCTTTGCCTCATTATTCAGAGAGGAAGAGCTGGGAACTCACCTGTGATGGCCCACATCTACCACAACATTTCCTATTGTGTTAGTAAGCACCACAGAATTTTAGGAAGCCATTGTTCAAAATCTGTTCATACACTCCGTAACAATGGGAGGGGGTGTGGCCTGCACAGAGGAAGACCAGGAGGTCGATTTCAGATGTCTATTTAGGACTGGGATCCTTTCCAGAGTTGACAGGTTGACAGTGAGTACAAACTCAGCCTGCCTCTCTCCTTCCACACTGAGACCAAACCTGCAGTCACTGGGTCCTGATTGTGACACTGGAGCTGAATGTCAAAATTAAAGATGATGAAGAGGAGGAGAACATTGGGAAATATTTTATTCATGGTAAAACCAGGTTCTAGATATAAATGCTATTCATAAATTAAACCTCCATAAATTATGACCCAGTCTATTGCTGTGTTGAATTCTGACATTACACATCCATGAAGAACTTCCAACTGCACTAATGTAGTTATGAAAGTTCAATCAGTAAGGCTGGTCTGAATGGATCGTCACTTCATTCATCTAGTAAACTCTATGGTGCAGACATGGTTTAAAATAGTCTCAGACTTGTCCTAGTGTAGATGTAAAGTCAGGATGATTTAATCGAGATTTAAGCAGTGGGGAACCATGAGGGCCTTCAGAGAAGGCTAAGGCTTGATAAAAATGTATATATTTTAAAAATAAAATTTCATTTTAATTTGTATTTCATCGTTACAATTCGTTTAATTTGTATTTTGTCTTAACAATAATTGTAATCATTTTCTGATTTCATCTCTTCAGTTGTTGTTGGAAAGAGAATAGTTAACACTGAAGAGAAAGAATATCCAATCAGGATTTTCTTTGGTGGTCTCTGGGTAGAAATATCTAGCTAGCTCAGCCAGCCATTGGCTAGAGTCATGGGTAACAGCATATATAGAGTGTGTCTGAAAGTGGGCCTGTTGACAGAAGTGGGAGGATCAACAGAAGTGAGTGTATGGAAAGTGAATCAGCTAATTGAGAAGATTTGTTGCCACTCAAGTCCGTTTTGTGTGGCTGATATGATTGTTGAACAACCAGTTGATTGTTTGACAACTGTAGCATTTTATCTAAGCAAAACCCTAACCCCTTTCCTAACCTTAACCTCATCCTAACCTCCACGTTAATTATCCTAACCATTTTCCTAACCTTAACCTCATTATCCTAACCTGCTATGTTAGTTATCCCAACCTGCTAGGTTAGTTCTCTTAACCTGCTATGTAAACATTACGCTGACCAGCATGCACCTGGGTATGGCTGGTCTGACCAATAATGGAGTGCTGATGTTAAACTTCCACCTTTCCAGACACAAGTCTCTCATCGTTGCCACTTGTTATAGACCCCCTTCAGCCCCCAGCTGTGCCCTGGACACCATATGTGAATTGATTGCCCCTCATCTATCTTCAGAGTTCATACTGTTAGGTGACCTAAACTGGGACATGCTTAACACCCCCGCCATCCTACAATCTAAGATAGATGCCCTCAATCTCACACAAATGATCAAGGAACCTACCAGGTGCAACCCTAAATCCAAAACCATGGGCGCCCTCTTAGGTATCATCCTGACCAATTTGCCCTCTAAATACACCTCTGCTGTCTTCAACCTGGGTCTCAGCAATCATTTCCTCATTGCCTGCGTGCGTAATGGGTCCGCTGTCAAACGACCACCTCTCATCACTGTCAAACGCCCCCTAAAACACTTCAGCGAGCAGGCCTTTCTAATCGACCTGGCCCGGGTATCCTGGAAGGATATTGACCTCATCCCGTCAGTAGAGGATGCCTGGTTGCACATTGAATGTGCTTTCCTCTCCATCTTAAATAAGCATGCGCCATTAAAAAAATGTAGAACTAAGAACAGATATAGCCCTTGGTTCACCCCCGACTTGATTGCCCTTGACCAGCACATAAACATCCTGTGGTGTTCTGCATTAGCATTGAATAGCCACCGTGATATGCAACTTTTCAGGGAAGTCAGGAACCAATATACAGTAGTCAGATTAGGCTACAGGTAAAACAAATGTTTAAAAAACACTGGCTGTTCTTGACAAGCATATTCAGTTAATATTCATATTTAATTCAGTGATTGAAATGATGAGCCCATCCCTCAGTAGCCTATTCCAGCAGGCTATTGGGAAACAAGCACTTCTTATTGAGGATTTGCCTCGCTTTCATGTTGAATAAATTAGTCTGGAAATTTGAAGTAAGCAAGCTGCTAAATCGTTCAGTTTACATCTTGCCTACATCTTGTCTAGGCTACTGTAGACTATCTGAAATTATATGTAGGTCTATCAGGCTACCTACTTTTATCCAAGCAAACTATGGCAAAATGTAATTAGAAACATAAACCCAGATTTTAGTCTGTTGCCTATGTCTATTGAAATGACAAGTCAGTCTCGCAAATGGGTCATTTATAACGGCTGTATTCTTACAATCTGGCACATAATAACAGCATTATTTCTATAAATTTGCCTAACATTCGTTTTTTTTATGTTCATCCAAATGTTTCTTGCTCAGAGATTTCGAAATCCTCTGCCAGCTTTCATCACTCAAACTCTCCTGTCGGATTTATCTATAGTTATGCACATGCGTAAAGGCTATTTATTTACAAAAATAAACCTGATTCAAGCCCTGAATGCTGATTGGCTGAAAGCCGTAATATATCAGACCATACACCAGGGGTATGACAAAACATTCCTTTTTACTGTTCTAATTACGTTGGTACCCCGTTTATAATAGCAATAAGACACCCTTGGGGTTTGTGGTATATGGCCAGGCACTCCGCGTTGCGCTTAGAACAGCCCTTAGCCGTGGTATGTTGCCCATATACCATACCCCCGTGTGCCTCATTGCTTAATCAAGTCGACATTCATTGATGGAAAATGATCTGGTGAGTTTAATAAAGGTGTTGTGTAAAGGTCTTATAACATGTGTTATATCTGGAGTTTCCTCGGACAACGAGGTTCATCTTCTTAAGCAGAAGATTCCTGGAGTGTTTGGATGACTAAACCGTGTGTAGATGGAAAGGAGGAAAGTCAATCGGTTTTACTGACGTTGGAAGAAGAGTACCAACCTACTAATATTTTTGGTATTTATTAGAATCCCCCATTAGCCGCTGCAAAAGCGTCAGAGTTGTTCACTTCTTTCATTAACTTCTCAAACCTCGGCTTGGTCTGATTTCAAGCGTTCTCGCAAGTCTCGCGTTGTTGCGTCTCTTGGTTAGGAACTCTATGGCTGAAGTGGGGGAACAGGAAGTTCCGGCCAGGGCCTCATCTTTCTTCATAACAAAGAAAGTGGCAGAATTGTGCAGTAGAGACGATTACTTTTGTCTCCTTTTCAAATGGATTGATACAGGTATGCACGTTTAAATATAACGTTTAAACGTTGTAATATCGAAAGAACATGTCATAAAAAAACGTTAAGGTATTATCACGTTTAGTTAAGGTTTTATTTTTGTATCAAACTGGGTGAGTGAAGAACGGGATAAAAATAATGTACAATTCACATAACGTTAGCTAGTTAGAGACTTTGGGCTTGCCTGAGTGGATGTACATAATTTCGTCAAAGTAATTTCATAAATAATCAATTTATTTGAGATGTCGGAGTTTGTTTTACATGTCGTTATTGGTTTTGTGTCAAATGAGCTGGAAAAATGGCGAGCTGGGAAAATGGTGGTGCCCACTCTGTCTGCGTCAAAGAGAGACAATTTCACGGTTGCACTACTGTTTTGAAGCTGAATGTGATGATGATCAGTTTTCTACATATGTAGTAATATTCAGACACATTCAGTTTCCACCTTGATCTATAATTGTTACTGGTGTGAACGGGAAATACAATCGGTCTTTGAATTAAATAATACATTGAAGAGAAGGTTATTCGGGAGAATCAAATGTGTCACTAGCCGAATACAACAAGCGTTGAACTTAGGGAGGATCAATGCAAATAGTTCAGGTAGCCTTTTGATGAATTGTTCAGCAGTGTTATGGCTTAGGGGTTAAAGCTGTTAAGGAGCCTTTTTGACCTAGACTTGGCGCTCCGGTACCGCATGCCGTGAAAATGGTACATAGAGCTGCCTAAATACAAACTGCAACCTTGTACTAAATGGTTTTTGTCATTTATGTGAATTTGGGAAATCTACTATAGTTTAAGTGCATTTACGTTATGTAGCCTAATTTATAGTGTGTACTCGCCAAATGTGAATTAGTGTTTTGCTGTCAATGCTTAGCCACCAGAACTGTTGAAATTAGATAATTGAACAAGAAAAAATAGAGAATAAAGAATGTACCTGAACTGCCAAGACAATAACTTTTGTGTCCGTTTGTCTTTGTTACTACAGGCCGACTCAGATTAAGTCTGAGGCTGGTAACATCAACAGTGAGGACAAACCCAGCCTGCCTCTCTCCTTCCACACTGAGTCCAAACCTAAAACCTACAGACACTGGGTCCTAATTGTGACAGTGAGCCCAGTTTGCACTGCAGGATCCAGAGATGGCATCAGTGAAGTTGGAAGACTGCAGTCAAACACTGGAGCTGAATGTCAACATCAAAGATGAAGAAGAGAAGATTGGGAAATCTGTTTCTCACGGTAAGAGCAGTTTCTATCTAACTAAGTTTGTTATTCATTCCAACTTCCCACTGTGCATGAGAAGTTGCAGTAGAACTGTTTCATGATGAACTGTTTCAATGAGAAGGTAGATGTCTGTCCTGTGTAGCTCAGTTGGTAGATCATCGTCCTCTCATCGCCAGGGTTGTGGGTTCGATTCTCACGGGGAACAGTATGAAAAAAAGTATTGTAAATTTGTAATACGGTAGGAGATAAAGAACAATGTTTTCTTCATTACATCTTTCACATTATTATGTAGTTTATGGTGGTCCCCAGTCATCTGGTGTTTGTTACAAGAACACAATGAGAAGAGACCGGAGTCTTGTGAGTCACTCACTGTCGGGCAGCATGCACCAGGTGATCTAATTACAGTATGGAATTCACAACTAAATGTTTGCCAGCTAGATATCTTAAACCTATTAAGTTCAGTCTACAATGTGCTAAATGCTCTGCATTTGCCCATTTTGTTTGCTAATTTAGTAGCTAGTTAGCTACCTAGCTAAGTGGCTAGCTTCTTCTAAAATCAAACATTCGCCTGGTAACAGCAGAGAATGCCCTCCTGGATCAAGATCCCTGCAGGCTAATATTCAGTTGGGGGTGCAGCAAACTCAGTCACGTTTTTGAGTTACCTGTATATTTGTATAGTTTGTCCGAAACTGTACAAAATGTTTGCAACGCGCTCATTAGCATTTAGTTTTTTCTATGAGGATTCCTTAGTACTTGTTAGCATTTTGATAGCATTCTGCTAAGTGACTTTTAAACGGGTGTAGTCAACTTGTGCTCTAGGTAATAAATAAAGCACATTGCGTTCATAAATTTGCCCATTTAGATCATTTTTCATTATGAAACTTACCACTACTAGTTTCCCAAAACAGAGGTCTGAGCCAGTAACGTGTGTCAAACGGTGGCTATAAAATATATTTTGATTTAACACTTTTTTGGTTACTACATGATTCCATATGTGTTGTTTCATAGTTTTGATGTCTTCACTATTATTCTACAATGTAGAAAATATTAAAAATAAATAAACCCTTGAATGACTAGGTGTTCTAAAACTTTTTACCGGTAGTGTATATCTGCAGAAATAAGACTGATCCTGCTTGTGTTGCCTGTTTGTTTTAATAGCCTACTGATTCCGTGAGCACAAAGCCTCACGCAACATGTCGGAAAAACTATTTTAAAAATTCAGCAGTTTTTTTTTAAATATCTTTGCAATGCTGTAATGAAGGCTTAACCAAACGATTCAACAGACTTGGTTATGCTTATTTATTTAGTGTTGTTTACGTTGTTCCAAATAGTCAGAACTTTTTTCTTGTACTCTAACAGCACCTACTTGGAACACCCCATATGCACTCAGTGTTTGCTCCTTACCTTCTTTTTCTTGATCTCCAGTGTTTTCCACAACTAGTCACATTTATTCCACACATCTGACTTCCCTTTACCTACTGAGCAACCAGTAAACATTCTCCCATTTTCAAGTTCGTCATGTCCTCTGCATTCATTTTTCTGTTACGGTGTTCTGAGTTTGTTATAACCAATTTATTTATGTGATTACGATATAGGTTAGGCCCTATTGGTCAGGTGCATGCGATGTATACATGTGTCACAAAGAGAGGAAAAGTTGAGGGAATAGAGAATGTTTTTCCATAACATATGAGGGATTTCAGCAACAGAACTTTTCAGTCAGAAATGGCTGTAATTATGTTACAGCTTCAGTACAGTGGACAGCGTGATGAACACTGTTGATGTTCTGTGGTGGTCCCTGCAGCAGGGAAGAGAGAGAGACAACGGGTGCTAGTCTTTTTTGTTGTTGTTGTTGTAAGTCTGAGCACAGTCGTATCAATTGCGGTCGAACTCCCTCTAGTCATTTGTGTGTCTTAGTTTAAGAGCAGTTTGATTAAATAAGTATCAGACAAGCTCAGTGCATGTGGTTGATTTGATTAAAACATGTCTATATATGGAGAAATAGATGGTACATTTTTCGACCAATCGATTGGTGGAAAGAACAGACTACTCTTGGTGCCCTAATGGACTGTGCAAGTTGTTTTTTGATATGTATTTTTATTTCACCTTTATTTAACCAGGTAGGCCAGTTGAGAACACCTTTATTTAACCAGGTAGGCCAGTTGAGAACACCTTTATTTAACCAGGTAGGCTAGTTGAGAACACCTTTATTTAACCAGGTAGGCCAGTTGAGAACAAGTTCTCATTTACAACTGCGACCTGGCCAAGATAAAGCACAGCAGTGCGACACAAACAACAACACAGAGTTACAAATGGAATAAACACGAGTACAGTCAACACAATAGAAAAAAAGAAAGTCTATATACAGTGTGTGCAAATGGCCTGAGGAGGTAAGGCAATAAATAGGCCATAGTAGCGAAGTAATTACAATTTAGCAGATTAACACTGGAGTGATAGATGAGCAGATGATGATGTGCAAGTAGAAATACTGGTGTGCAAAAGAGCAGCAAAGTAAATTAAAACAATATGGGGATAGGTAGATTGGGTGGGTTATTTACAGATGGCTATGTACAGCTGCAGCGATCGGTTAGCTGCTCAGATAGCTGATGTTTAAAGTTAGTGAGGGAAAGTCTCCAGCTTCAGCGATTTTTGCAATTCTTTCCAGTCATTGAAAGTATTCCACAGAGAGGCTGGCCCATGTTGACTCAAAATATGGATGTCCTTTGGGTGGTGGAATGTTCTTGATTCATAAAGGAACATGTTCAGCATGAAAAACCCAGCAGCATTACAGTTCTAGACACAAACCGGTGCACCAGGCACATACGATCATACCCTGTTCAAAGGCACTTAAATCTGTTTTCTTGCCCATTCACCCTCTAAATGGCAGACATTCGATCCAAATGATCTTAAGCCTTAAAAATCTGTCTCCTTCGCTTCATGTATACCGATAGCCGTCACCGGGTCAGTCTGTCATGGAAAGAGCATGTGCTCATAATATTTTCTACCACTGACTATTTTCTTCTGATGCTGTTCACACAGGTCACCTTGAGACAACCTCTACATCCAGAGAGCAGAAGCAGGAAGATCACAGAGCTAAGAGGTTTCACCACTGCCCACATTGTGAGGAGATTTTCCCATATCAATCAAAGCTAAAAATACACCTAAAAAAACACACAGGAGAGAATCTATATTCCTGTACTGACTGTGAGAAAAGATTCACAACATCACATTCTCTGACAGTTCATCAGAGAGTGCACACAGGTGAGAAGCCTTACTCCTGCTCTGCCTGTGGGGGGAGATTCTCTCGACGGAGCCACTTAAAGAGACACCAACATATACACACAGGACAGAAGCCTTACTCTTGCTCTGACTGTGGAAAATGCTTCGCAACATCATCTGACCTAACAGTTCACCAGAGAACACACACAGGAGAGAAGCCTTTTTCTTGCTCTGACTGTGGGGGGAGATTCTCTCAACTGAGCAGTTTAAAAAAACACCAACATATACACACAGGAGAGAAGCCTTACTTCTGCTCTGACTGTGGGAAAAGTTTCTCCCTATTGGATACCTTAAAAGCACATGCACGTATACACACAGGAGAGAAGCCTTACTCTTGCTCTGACTGTGGGAAGAGGTTCTCTCAACGGAGCAACTTAAAAATACACCAACGTTTACATACAGGAGAAAAGCCTTATTCCTGTTCGGACTGTGAAAAGAGTTTCTCCCAATTGGATAAGTTAAATAGTCACCAGCGAATACATACAGGGGAGAAGCCTTACTTCTGCTCTGACTGTGGGACTTGTTTCAGCCAAATTGATACGTTAAAATGTCACCAGCGAATACATACAGGAGAGAAGCCTTACTCTTGCTCTGACTGTGGGCAGAGTTTCTCTCAACACAGCAGCTTAAAGAAACACCAACGTATACACACAGGAGAGAAGCCATACTCCTGCTCTGAATGTGGGACGAGTTTCTCTCTACAGGACAGCTTGAAATCACACCAACGTATACACACAGGAGAGAAGCCTTACTTCTGCTCTGACTGTGGAAAGAATTTCTCTCGACACAGCAGCTTAAAGAAACACCAGCGTATACACACAGGAGAGAAGCCTTACATCTGCTTTGAATGTGGGAAGAGTTTTACAACATCAAGTGCTCTGACAGTTCATCAGAGAGTGCACACAGGAGAGAAGCCATACTCCTGCTCTGACTGCGGGGGAAGTTACTCTCGACTTGGAAACTTAGAAACACACCATCGTACACATACAGGAGAGAAGCCTTACTCTTGTTCTGACTGTGGTAAATGCTTCACAACATCAAGTGCTCTGACTGTTCATCAGAAAACACACACAGGAGAGAAGCACACCAACAGATACACACAAGCCGAGAGTTTTGCAGATTAAAATCTTACGTTTTCGGTGGATTGACAATGGACCCGTATTAAAGTATCCTTTTTTTGGTAACAGTTCTCTCAAACCAGCTGTGATTAAAGTCACTCCATCACTTAATTCTCATTAAAGAAGTGGTAAGTGAATTGGATCAAATGAAGAAAGTGTAGAACACTATTGTAATCCTGTTGTTTCTCACTGTGAGAGAACAATGCAGAGGAAAAGGAGCATTACAGAATGTTAGCCTCTCTTTACTGATCAGTGTGCATCTTGTCAGTGTTGGTGTTTTGTTAGCGTCTACTGCAAAGATATTGAGATGACCTTGGATTGGCCCTTAGTGTTGAATATCCTCTTAGGTTTCTCTTGTTGAAACAATGGAGTCTGATGGTTGACTGGATAGTACTGCTTCCCTCTGTAGTTTTCTGTTGGAATGAGCAAGTACACACAGCATGTATGAGATAGAGATGGTGTGATGATCAGTTTTCAGCATATATATATATATAGAGGAGCACAGTTAGCTCTGGATAACATGACAACAGCCTAACCAGCTAGGGCGAGTAAAATGGTCAGTTGGGTGTCCTCTCATTTGTGACTGGATGTAGCTAGCAAGCAAGCCAATTTTAGCCAGTTAGCTGTGGACGATGCTGAATGGGCAAAGAAGAGCTCTCCAGTAGGTACCAAAACATTCAAAGGCCATTTTCTCAGAAGTGAGGTTACAAGTATCAAGTTAATGGCCGAGCTGGTCGCCCGGCCAAACTGAGATATTGGGGGAGAAGGACCTTTGTCAGGGAGGTGACCAAGAACCCAATGGTCACTCTGACAAAGCTCCAGAGTTCCTCTGTGGAGATGGGAGAACCTTCCAGAAGGACAACCATCTCTACAGCACTTTGCCAATCAGCACATGACTTCCCGCTTGGAGTTTGCCAAAAGGCACCTAAAGGACTCTGACCATGACAAACAAGATTCTCTGGTCTGAATAAACCAAGATTGAATTCTTTGGCCTGAATGCCAAGCTTCACATCTGGAGGAAACCTGGCACCAGCCCTACGGTGAAGCGTGGTGGAAGCAGCATCGTGCTGTGAGGATGTTTTTCAACCGCAGAGACTGGGAGACTAGTCAGGATCGAGGGAAAGATGAAAAGTACAGAGATCCTTGATGAAAACCTGCTTCAGAACGCTCAGGACCTCCGTCTGGGGCGAAGGATCACCTTCCAACAGGACAACACAGGGATGGCTTCAGAACAAGTCTCAATGTCCTTGAGTGGCCCAGCCAGAGCCCAGACTTGAACCCGATCGAACATCTCTGGAGAGACCTGAAATTAGCTTTGCTGCGACGCTCCCCATCCAACCCGACAGAGATTGAGAGGATCTGCAGATAAGAATGGGATAAACTCACCAAATACAGGTGTGCCAAGCTTGAAGTATCATAACCAGGAAGACTCAAGGCTGTAAACACTGCCGAAGGTGCTTCAACAGAGTAAAGGGTCTTAATGTATTTAACTATTTTATTTTTTTGCAAACATTTCTAAAGACCCGTTTTTGCTTTGTCATTATGGGGTATTGTGTGTAGATTACGTAACGCAAAATGTGGGAAAAAGTCTAGGTAACTGAATACTTTCCGTGTGTGTGTGTGTGTGATGTGGTTGCCTACCTTGTTCAGTTAATAAAGTCAACGCAGTATTAAGATGATCCATAATGGGTTATGCATAATAAGCTAATAGCCTCTGTCTCTTGTGCAATACTCACCTGTGCTCTGCTGGCCTTTCCTTAAACCCTCCTTAGCTCTTGGACTCACATTTCTTCCTCTAATAGATTATTGGAAGAGAGAAGCAAGTTTTTTTTTTTTGCTGAATATTAATTACAGCAGCCAATAGAACTCACGGGTAGTTTGAAAGAGCCAACGCTCAATGGTGGTAGAATATATAGTAGTTATTGATTCACACCCATAACCATTCAATCTTTGTGAAGAGAAAGCCGTCTGCATCTTATTGTAGTCGTATATTATCTTATTGTAGTCGTATATTATCTTATTGTAGTCCTATATTATCTTATTGTAGTCCTATATTATTGTATTGTAGTCCTATATTATTGTAGTCCTATATTATTGTAGTCCTATATTATCATATTGTAGTCCTATATTATTGTAGTCCTATATTATTGTATTGTAGTCCTATATTATTGTAGTCCTATATTATTGTAGTCCTATATCATATTGTAGTCCTATATTATCATATTGTAGTCCTATATTATCATATTGTAGACCTATATTATTGTAGTCCTATATTATTGTAGTCCTATATTATTGTAGTCCTATATTATCATATTGTAGACCTATATTATTGTAGACCTATATTATTGTAGTCCTATATTATCATATTGTAGACCTATATTGTAGTCCTATATTATCATATTGTAGACCTATATTGTAGTCCTATATTATCATATTGTAGACCTATATTGTAGTCCTATATTATCATATTGTAGTCCTATATTATTCAAGCATGTCATTACAATAATAAAGATGAGGACAACAGGACTTATTTAACTGTTGAAAGTCAGGAAGGAATGAAGCAACCATAGAAAAAGGAGTTAGACTAATAACATTAGGGGAAACATTATGAATCCATATGCATCCGCCTACTAATTATACAAATGTAAAATAGGCTCTATTGTATTTCAAAATGATTATCACATTTGCTAGCTTATAATTGTAACTTTGTAGGCCGCATGTCCTGCACCAGATTTGCATGTTCTCTCCACAGTTCATGGAATGAAAGAGGTGAGTAATTCCAGTCCAGATAATACAATATAATACAAACCACACTCAAAGATTAGCCTACTGGAGCTAGTTTCATGTATTTACCCAAAAGAGCATCGCTGCATCGATGGGCTTTTATGTTTTTCTGTGTGCAATGTGCGGCAGCCTATGTATTGGATAATGGCACAATCATTTGGGGCCCACTCCAACGACTCTAACCACAGTCCTATCTCACACACCTCACGCTGCTTTGCACTGAGTCAGGGCCATAACAATACCAGGAAGAGGAACAGACTTGGGTCATCTTATCAATTGAGACTGATTATCTTAGAGGGGGTGAGTGGTGACTCGGTCCAAATTTGGAAGGTATAATAATGTACTTGTATTTGCATCTGAAGCGTCCAGCGGGTTGAATAAATCTGGTTTGTGCTTTTACTAGTTGTCCGTCTGTTTCTACTCTGTTCGTTCAGAACTTAACAATCATTTCATTGAGACTTCACTTGGTACACTTGATATTGCTCACCCAGCAGAGAATCAGGGATGAGAGGCATCACGATATAATAAGCAACTAATTCTCAAACCCTGAGTAATATGACATTTAATTGATTCCAAATGACATGACCCTCCCCCGAAATAAATGTACACATTTCTAAACCCATTTTTCTCCAGGTAACAATTGTCAATTTCGATCTCTCCCTAAGCGACTTTTGTTTTAATGATATACATACTTTGAAACTCTTTATTAAATTGTCTTTTAAAACTAGATGTATTATTTTTGCCATTGATGAATGTATTTGGATAACTGCATTAATTGCAACCTGCATTGATCCGCTAATGAAAAATTCATATTCTACATTCATTTGTGCTGCTCAGTCAATGGGTTATCTATACAGAAAAGGTTT
The DNA here is from genome assembly GCF_002021735.2 of Oncorhynchus kisutch. Classification (NCBI taxonomy): domain Eukaryota; kingdom Metazoa; phylum Chordata; class Actinopteri; order Salmoniformes; family Salmonidae; genus Oncorhynchus; species Oncorhynchus kisutch. Next base: position 76,558 of record NW_022262998.1, on the reverse strand, counting down.
TAGTTTATTTCCTAGCATGCTAAACCATTTAAATGTCTATCTACCCAATACATGTCACTACACCTCTACATGCCAATTAGCTAGCCTCCTTTCATATTTAAATAAAACTGAAATAAAACAACAACAAAAATATTATTTTAAAGTGTTTTCTATGGTGCAAAAGTCCAGAGACTATATTACTACCACAATTCAAGTATGACCCACTTACTATTGGAGGATGCAACCAGAGAGGAAGCTCTCTGGAGAATGCAACCAGAGAGGAAGCTTACCATTTCCATGCCTCATTGTTCAGAGTGGAAGAGCTGTGAGCTCACCTGTGATGGCCCACATCTATCACCTTTCCTATTGTGTTCGTAAGCACCACAGCATTTTAGGAAGCCATTGTTCAAAATGTGTTCATACATAATATTATAATGAGAGGGGGTGTGGCCTGCACAGGGGAGGACCAGGAGGTTGAGCTCAGACTTCTTTTTGGACTAGCATCCTATCCAGAGGTTCCAGATTACCATTGAGTACAAACCCAGTCTGCCTCTCTCCTTCCACACTGAGTACAAACCTACAGTCACTGGGTCCTGATTGTGACAGTGGAGCCCAGTTTGCTCTGCAGGATCCAGAGATGGCATCAGTGAAGCTGGAAGACTGCAGTCAAAAACTGGAGCTGAATGTCAGCATTGAAGCTGAAGAGGAGGAGAAGAATGGGAAATCTGTTTCTCATGGTAAGAGCAGGTTCTAGATATAAATGCTATTCATAAATTAGACCACCATAAGTTATGATCCAGTCTATTGCTAATTGAATTCTGACATTACACATCCATGAAGAACTTCCGACTGCACTAATGTAGTTATGAAAGTTCAATCAGTAAGGCTGGTCTGAATGGATCATCACTTCATTCATCTAGTAAACTCTATAGTGCAGTTCCGTGGACACAGATTGAGCCTAATCCTTGAATAAATTGCACATTTAAACTGTAATAAACCATTTCAGTTATCTCAGGCACGGTTTAAAATGGTCTCAGACTTGTCCTAGTCTAGAGTTTAAAAGTCTGATTTCCAGAAGGATGATTAGAGTTCATCTAAATTCAGCAAAAAAAGAAACATCCCTTTTTCAGGATCCGGATTTCCAAGATAATTCCTAAAAATCCAAATAATTTCCCAGATCTTCATTTTAAAGGATTTAAACACTGTTTCCCATGCTTGTTCAATGAACCATAAACAATTGAACATGCACCTGTTAAAGACACTAACAGCTTACAGACTGTAGGCAATTAAGGTCACAGTTATGAGAACTTAGACAAAAGAGACCTTTCTACTGACTCTGAAAAAACACCAAAACAAAGATGCCCAGGGTCCCTTATCATTTGCATGAACGTGCCTTAGGCATGCTGCAAGGAGGCTTGAGGACTGCCGATGCGGCCAGGTCAATAAATTGCAATATCCGTACTGTGAGACGCCTAAGACGGCGCCACAGGGAGACAAGATGAACATCTGATCGTCCTCGCAGTGACAGACCACGTGTAACAACACCTGCACAGAATCGGTACATCCGAACATCACACCTGCGGGACAGGTACAGCTGGTGGCCACACCAGATACTGACTGTTACTTTTGATTTTGACCCCCCTTTGTTCAGGGACACATTATTCAATTTCTGTTAGTCACATGTCTGCGGAACTTGTTTCAGCTGTTGAATCTTATGTTCATACAATTATTTACACGTTAAGTTTGCTGAAAATAAACTCAGTTGACAGTGAGCGGACTTTCTTTTTCTGCTGAGTTTAGATCTAACAGTGGGGAACCATGAGGGCCAAGGCGACCTGCCGCCCCAAGCTTGCTGATATATATTTTCTGTAATGTTCAGCCATCCGGCTTTGTTGTCTCGTAGAGCGCATCATCATCTGCGTTGGACAGGGTCGTGGGATGGATGGAGTCAAACAGACTCAGTGTTGCCCGCAGGCTTTTAAATCTGTTTGACAGCTGGTAAATAACGATGTCAAGGTTTGCATTAAAGACGTTGACTCTAAAACTACTCTCCCCATCAGTCGCTCGTCCTCACATAGCTCATCAAAATGATGCCTCGCCTTCCTTGCCTTCCTTCTCCGAGTGTCTTCAAATGCCTTCTGAGCACCCCATTTGTCGGCAAGGGTCTTTCAGTGACTTTGGCCTTCTCAAAATCATGTCGGAATCCGGACAGGACCTCTACAATGTCCTTGAGTAGTCTAACTGCCCTGTGCAGGTCTGCATCTTTGGCCTGTAGCATTTTGGAGACGACGTTCACACTTTCTAAAACCTCAGTCTGCAGAACGACTAACATTTAAGTGCTGCTGCATCATCCATCTCGTCCTTCTTGTCACTTAAAAGCACAATGTTGGTGAGGTCCTTCATTACGTCCACATATCTGTGTCTCAGGGCGGCAAGGGACTCCTATCTAGATGACCAGCGGGTGGGACACAGTCGTTTTGGAGTTACAATTTCTGATGCAAAATCAAATATACCACTCAACATTGACCATCTCTTTATGCTATACCCGAAGAAGGTGTATAACAGTTCAACAGTATCATACTGTTTAAACTGTTTAATCTCTGGCACATTTTTGATAGAGTCGTTGAGAGCCAGGTTAAGATTATGCGCTGCCCAATGCACATAAACAGCAAGCTGCTCCTTTTCGGATATTCTGGCCTGCACACCTGAATAGACCTCGCTCATGTTAGCAGCTCCATCATACCCCTGACCACGACATTTTGAAATATCCAGCCCTTTATCCTCTTTGCTGACGAAGGTTTTTATGTTGAAGTCTCCAGAAATCCCCAAAACAACTCTGACGGTCAGATCTGTGGCCACATTATTTGCATCCCTTATCACTCTCACCTAGCGATAAACTTGGCTTAACTGGTCTACTTTGGATACATCCGGTGTGGTGTCCATACTAATAGAAAAGAATGGGGCTTCCTGCATCTCTGCCTGAATGTCACACTTCACTCGCTCGGCTAAAATATAAATCAGCTCGTTTTGGATTTGAGGACTGAGATAGTTAACGGATCCTGCAGGGCGTTCTAAAAGTTCTTTCAGAACTGGCTCCTAAAATGACAGCAGTTCAATTATACTGAGAAAATTTCCACTGTTGGCCTGCCCCAGCTTTTCACAGTGCTTCCAGCTGAACGCTAAATTACACGATGCAAGTGTGAGAGTTACATTAACTATGCGCTCCAACACCTGTCGCCAGAAATTTGCTGCGTTACGCACGCCTCTCTCTTTCTGCGTCAATAGTGCCATTGAGCTTCCATTGCTCATATACCAAACAGGCACCCATGTGAATCTGGGATGTCTCATGACATGCTATTTTGGGTGTTAGATGGCGGCAATCTCTCACTCCATTCACCCACGCATCAGAGAAGAAAGGGGCTCTCTGATCTCCGAACAGCCAGCAAGGCTCACAATACGTGCAATCTACCTTGGCCAAATAACATAGCCATGTACGTGGTCATTTGATTACAGCCTTGGTTGTAGTGGTGTGATACGACTCGGAAAAACACCGCCTTTCATCATCTCTTGAGAATGGGCCAGTAGGTTTACACGAGCCTAATGCAATAACGTGCCGTTTAACTTTTGCATCGACATTTGTTGTATAATACCCCCCTGTCAGTTGGATAGGCAAAAAGTTTCCTCAGCCGCCACAATTCTAGCCTCGCCCTGCTCCTCTTCCTCCCCGCCCGGGGATAGCTTGTCAGGCCTGGCTTGTGCTCAGGGTTGTATCCACCGATACCTGACAACCTGTCAACTTTCCTCTGTCAAAGTTGCTTCTTCTGGTATGATGGAACAGCTCGGCCTTGGCTCACTTGACCCGCTAAAAGCTGCTGCTGGTGATGATAAACCTACATCCTCTTCTGGTCCTGCTACATTTCTTGTGCTAGCAATGGCTGCACTTGAACTGCATTTGAATCGAACTGCATTTGAATCTAATTTAACACATTTTGAAACCTCCTTTGCTTTCTCATTTTTGATCCTTGCTCTTTTGGGCTTCACTTTTGTGTTGATACATTGCTGATTTTTAAATCCGTAATTTTCTATTCTCGACATTCTCTCAAATTGTTTTGCGCCCGTTGTCTCTTGATAGCTGCTCAACTGTTGCTTAAAAGGATCACAGAAACAACAAAACTTTGGAGAGTATTTGCACAATGAATCCCAGAATGCATTTCATTATCTTAACATGGTATTGAAAGTATTAAATAAAATGATTTATTTAGCAAATTAATTAGATTTGTCGTCAATACACTAAAATATCATGCTGACTTACAATAGGCCTGTCCCTCTGCCAGGGTAAACAAAGTGGTAATGTTGTGTATTGTATATACAGTTTTTCACTTTTATTTCATTTAATTATACACAAAAGAAAAGCAGCTGCCCATAAATTCATGTACAAACATTTTTCATCGCTTTGTCAATTAGCAGATGTTCTTATCCAGAGCAATATACAGGACAAATAAGGGTCAATTGCCTTGCTCAAGGGCACAATTACATATTTTTCACCGAGTCGGCTCGGGATTCAAACCAGTGACCTTTCAGTTACTGGCCCAACACTTAACCACTAGGCTACCTGCTGCCAGATCAATTCACAAACACACAGTTATTCAAATACATTCATCATCAATGACTCAAATAATGAATCTAGTATTAAAATACAATTGAATAAACACAAGTAGTCGATTCATAGCCTGTTTATCATTAAACAAAGTTGTTTAGTAATATAAAATAATCTACCCAAACTAATGCAAAAAACTGATCATCACACCATCTTTTCTGATATAGACAGAGTACAAAACATCAGGAGAACCTTCCTAATATTGAGTTATACCTCCTTTTGTCCTCAGAACAGCCTCAATAGTCGGGGCATGGACTGTCCAAGGTGTTGAGAACGTTCCACAGGGATGCTGGCCCATGTTGACTCCAATGCTTCCCACAATTGTGTCAAGTTGGCTGGGAGTGGATCTACTCTGAATAACTCGTTCCATCTCCTCTCACAGTAAGCTGAATTCTCTGTAATGTTCTTGGAACCATTCCTGGACAAGTCTTGGGGCATAATCCTGCTGAAAGAATCCATTTGCAGATAGATACACTGCTGACATGAAGGGATGCACCTGATTGACAATGATGTTTAGATATCATGTGGCATTCAAACATTGTTCAACTTTTATCAAGGGGCCCAATGTGTTCCCTGAAAACACACCCCAACCATCACACCACCAGCCTGCAATGCTGACACACGGCATGGATGCAGGCAGTGGTGTAAAGTACATAAGTAAAAATGATTTAAATAATCATAACTACATAACTCATTAACCTTTGACTATTGGATGTTCTTATAGGCATTTTAGTATTGCCAGTGTAACAGTATACCTTCCATCCCTCTCCTCGCTCCTCCCTGGGCTCGAACCAGGAACACAACGACAACAGCCACCCTCGAAGCAGCGTTTGCCATGCAGAGCAAGGGGAACAACCACTCCAAGTCTCAGAGCGAGTGACGTTTGAAATGCTATTAGCGCGCACCCGCTATCTAGCTAGCCATTTCACATCGGTTACACCAGCCTCCTCTTGGGAGTTGATAGGCTTGAAGTCATAAACAGCGCAATGCTTGATGCACAACGAAGAGCTGCTGGCAAAACACACAAAAGTGCTGTTTGAATGAATGATTACGAGCCTGCTGCTGCCTACCACCGCGCAGTCAGACTGCTCTATCAAATCATAGACTTAGTTCTAACATAATAACACACAGAAATACGAGCCTTGGGTCATTAATATGATCGAATCCGGAAACTATCATCTCGAAAACAAGAGGTTTATTCTTTCAGGGAAATACAGAACCGTTCCTATTTTATCTAAGGGGTGAGATCCATTAGTCTAAATATTCCTGTTACATTTGCACAGCCTTCAATGTTTTGTCATAATTACGTAAAATTCTGGCAAATTAGGCGGCCCAAACTGTTGCATATACACTGACTCTGCGTGCAATGAACGTGAGAGAAGTGACACAATTTCACCTGGTTAATATCGCCTGCTAACCTGGATTTCTTTGAGCTAAATATGCAGGTTTAAAAATATACTTCTGTGTATTGATTTTAAGAAAGGCATTGATGTTCATGGTTAGGTACACATTGGAGCAACGATACGCACCGCATCGATTATATGCAACGCAGGACAAGCTAGATAAGCTAGTAATATCAACCATGTGTAGTTGATTGATTATGATTGTTTTTTTATAAGAGAAGTGTAATGCTAGCTAGCAACTTACCTTGGCTTACTTCATTTGCGCAACAGGCAGCCTCCTCGTGGAGTGCAATGAGAGGCAGGTGGTTAGAGCATTGGACTAGTTAACTGTAAGGTTGCAAGATTGAATCTCCCGAGCTGACAAGGTGAAAATCTGTCATTCTGCCCCTGAATGAATGAGGCAGTTAACCCACCATTCCTCAGCCATCATTGAAAATAAGAATGTGTTTTTAACTGACTTGCCTAGTTAAATAAAGGTGTACATTTTTCTTTTTAAACGCCAAATTGGTGTCCAGAACCAGTTCCTACATTTGAACATAAAAATTTATTTTATTAGACGAAACTACGCTACATTTTATCTGTGGGACCCTCAGGATGACAAATCAGAGCAAGATGACTCTGATGAAAAGTACATTATTGAAAGTACATTATTTACCTTCAGAGGTGAATGTATCAAATAATTTGCGCGATAAGTTTGTTGTTGTGTCTCTTCAAACAATAGCATGGTATTTTTTTACTGTATTAGCTACTGTTAATTGGACACTGCAGATAGATAAACAATAATTTAAGCTTTCTGCACATATAAGATATGTCTATGTCCCGGAAAGATGGCTGTTGTATACAACGTCAATCTAGTCAGACTAGCACACCTTAGCTACAACCGTCCCAGTTTAGGGACACCCATCCCTTAGGGGTAATTTAAGGAATTGGAAATTATGCATACTTTTACTTTTGATAATTAAGTATATTTACAACCAAATACTTTTCCTCAAGTAGTATTTTACTTGGTGACTATCACTTGAGTTACTCTTGCCACATTAAGAGCAAAAGTAAGGTTCCCTCTTGACCTTTCAGCTCAGCTTCTCTCCTCTATGTATACGTTCATGTGTTTTTAAGAGACCTATTCGAGAGAAACTCTTCCCGCAGTCAGAGCAGGAGTAAGGCTTCTCTCCTGTGTGTGTTCTCTGGTGAACTTTTAGTTCAGTTGATGTTATGAAGCATTTGACACAGCCAGAGCAGGAGTACGGCTTCACTCCTGTATGTATATGTTCATGTCTTTTCAAGTGGGCCAGTTGAGAGAAAATATTTCCACAGTCAAAGCAGGAGTAAGGCTTCACTCCTGTATGTATACGTTCATGTATTTTTAAGAAAGCCAATTGAGAGAAAGTCTTCCCGCAGTCAGAGCAGGAGTAAGGCTTCTCTCCTGTGTGTGTTCTCTGATGAAGTTTTAGCTCAGTTGATGTTATGAAGCATTTTACACAGTCAGAGCAGGAATAAGGCTTCACTCCTGTATGTGTATGTTTATGTCTTTTCAAGTGGCCCAGTTGAGAGAACATCTTTCCACAGTCAGAGCAGGAGTAAGGCTTCTCTCCCGTATGTATACGTTGGTGTGTTTGTAAGGCATCGAGTCGAGAGAAACTCACCCCACAGTCAGAGCAGGAGTAAGGCTTCTCTCCTGTATGTATACGTTGATGTATTTTTAAGAAAGCCAATTGAGAGAAACTCTTCCCGCAGTCAGAGCAGGAGTAAGGCTTCTCTCCTGTGTGTGCTCTCTGATGAACTGTCAGAGCCCCTGATGTTGTGCATCTTTTCCCACAGTCAGAGCAGGGATACAGATTCTCTCCTGTGTGTATCTTTATGTGTATTTTTAGCTTTGATAGAAATGGGAAAATCTCCTCACAATGTGGGCAGTGGTGAGACCTCTTAGCTCTGTGACCTTCCTGCTGCTGTTGCTCTCTGGATGTAGAGAATGTCTCAACATGGTCTCCTGTGTGAACAACATCAGAAGAACCAGTCAGCTGGAGTGATATACATGTCAATCAAATGTATACTATGAAGCCCTTTTTACATCATCAGTTGTCACAAAGTGCTTTATAGAAACCCGGCCTATAATTCCCAAAGAGCAAGCAATGTAGATGTAGAAGCACAGTGGCCAGGAAAAACTCCAGAAAGAGCAGGAACCTTGGAAGAAACATAGAGAGGAACCAGGCCCAAAGGGGTGACATATGTATTAATATCAGTAGGCTGTACAACACAAAAGGGGAATGAAACAATTATAAAAGTGGGTAAGAGTTGAAAGCTAAAAAGGGGGCGTGTCATCCTTCAATCACTATCACAAGGGTTAGTAACTACAGACTCATTTCATAGAACTTTAAAACACTGGCAGATTGTCTACTTCACTTCTTTAGTCTACTCTCAGATAGCCCAGTAAATAAAACAAAATGCAGACAATACTGGTGTCAAACCATGCAAGTCTGAGTAGCACGAAATACCATCTACCTTCTCATTGAAACAGTTCATCATGAAACAGTTCTACTGTACCTTTTCATGCACAGTGGGAAGTTGGAATGAAACACCAACTTAGTCAGAGAGAACCTGCTCTTACCATGAGAAACAGGTTCCCCAATCTTCTCCTCCTCTTCTTCATCTTTAATGTCACCATTCAGCTCCAGTGTTTGACTGCAGTCTTCCAGCTTCACAGATGTTCCTAGACTTAATTCTAGTCGTCCTGTAGTAACAATGAGAGACAGACAAAAAGTTAGAAATTGACGGAACTGTCAAGACTTTCTTCTCTAAAAATATATTATATTTCTTCTTGTTCAATTATCTAATTCAGTGCTCGACTTGGACTGAAATAGGTGCAGGTACTGTTTATATTTAGGTTCAATAGCTTCACAATACTGTTGAGCTAATATTCTATAAGAGGAACATGAGCTCAAACAGTAGACATTTGAGGTGAACTGTCCAAGTCAAGCACTGATCTCATTTCAATAGATCTGGTAGCTAAGCATTGACAACAAAACATTAATTAATTCACATTAGAAAGGACACACTTTAAAATTAGGCTACACAAACGTAAGTGAACTTAATCAAAAGTAGATGTCCTAAATTCACAAATGACAAAAACGATTTAGTACAAGGTTGCAGTATGTTTTAGGCAGCACTATGCACTATTTTCCTGAATAACCTTGTCTCCACTGTATAACCACATCAAAAAACAATAGTATTTCCCGTTCACACCATAGAAACATTTACAGATAAATATGGAAACAACTGTCTGAATTTTACTACACATGATAATCATTACATTCAGCTTCAAAACTGTAGTGCCATCGTGAAATTGTCTCTCTGCATCCGCACTGCAGTCCGTTGACACAGACAGTGGGCACGCCCTGTTACCAGCCCACGGATTTCACACAAACCAATAACATGCCAAATGAACTCAAAAATCTCAAAAAAATTAATTTATTAAAATTACCATGAAGAAATTATGTACATGCATTCAGACAAACCTAAAGTTTGTATCTGTGTGACTTTTAAAATAGTTTCACGTTCACTTGGTTTGACACAAAAATAACAATGGGTTTGTTACCTAGCATGGAATGAGTTCTTTTGTTATTATGCAGAGCAAGGAAAACAACCACCCCAAGGCACAGAGCGAGTGAAGTTTGAAACGCTATTAGCGCGCTAACTAGCCAGTCATTTCACTTCGGTTACACCAGCATCATCTCGGGGGTTGATAGGTTTGAAGTCATAAACAGCGCAATGCTTGACGCACAACGAAGAGCTACTGGCAAAACGCACGAAAGTACTGTTTGAATTCATGTTTACGCACCTGCTTCTGACTACCACCGCTCAGTCAGATACTTAGATACGTGTATGCTCAGTCAGATTATATGCAACACAGGACACGCTAGATAATATCTAGTAATATCATCAACCATGTGTAGTTAACTAGTGATTATGATTGATTGTTTTTTTATAAGATAAGTTTAATGCTAGCTAGCAACTTACCTTGGCTTACTGCTTTCGCGTAACAGGCAGTCTCCTTGTGGAGTGCAACGAGAGAGAGGCAGGTCGTTATTGCGTTGGACGAGTTAACTGTAAGGTTGCAAATTTGGATCCCCCGAGCTGACAAGGTGAAAATCTGTCTTTCTGCCCCTGAACGAGGCAGTTAACCCACCGTTCCTAGGCAGTCATTGAAAATAAGAATGTGTTCTTAACTGATTTGCCTAGTTCAATAAAGATTAAATAAAGGTGTAAAAAATGTTTTTTTAAATAAATAACAAAATTATTTTAATACAATTATTAAAAAAAATATATATATTTTTTTTAATTAAACAAATTTAATTTAAAAATAATTAAAATATCGGCACCCAAAAATACCGATTTCCGATTGTTATGAAAACTTGAAATCGGCCCTAATTATTCGGCCATTCCGATTAACCGGTCGACCCCTAATGTCTACAATGATGCTTATTAGAGTTTTATCATCTGAGAGGAAATAGAGACTAATATATTGGTAAGTCACCTAGTCCGAGATACATTTCCATGGTTATCAAAACGTCACGCCAGGGTAAGCTTACACGAAACGCAGCCCTTACTTTTATTGTTTCTAAAAATCACTGGAAAATGATTGGAACCATTTCCATTTTCCCCCCGATACGAAATATCACATTTACATAAATAGTCAGAACCTTTACTTTACTCCATACTTTGATGAAGCACCGTTGGCAGTGATTACAGCCTTGAGTCTTCTTGGGTATGACGCTTCAAGCTTGGCATACCTGTTTTGGGGAGGTTCTCGCATTCCTCTCTGTAGACGTGTCGCCGCACAGCTATTTTCATATCTCTCCAGAGATATTTGATTGGGTTCAAGTCTGGGCTCTGGCAGGGCCACTCAAGGACATTCAGAGACTTGTCCCGAAGACACTCCTGTGGTGTCTTAGCTTTGTGTTTAGGGTAGTTGGAAGGTGAACCGTCACCCCCATTGTGAGGTCCTGAGTGTTCTGGAGCAGGTTTTCATAAAGGATCTATCTGTACTTTGTTGTACTTCCCAACTAGTCTCCCAGTCCCTGCCGCTGAAAAACATCCCCACAGCATGCTGCTGCCACCACCATGCTTCACTGTAGGGATGGTGCCAGGTTTCCTCCAGGCGCGATGCTTGACATTAAGGCCAAAGAGTTCAATCTTGGTTTTATCAGACCAGAGAATCTTGTTTCTCATGATCGGAGTCCTTTCGGTGTCTTTTGGCAAACTCCAAGCAGGTTGTCATGAGCCTTTTACTGAAGAGTGGCTTCCATCTGGGCAGTCTACCATAAAGGCATGATTAGCGGAGTGCTGCAGAGATAGTTGTCCTTCTGGAAGGTTCTCCATTCGCCACAGAGGAGCTCTGGAGCTTTGTCAGAGTGAGCATCGGCTTCTTGGTCCTGACCAAGGCCCTTCTCCACTGAGGTCTCAGTTTGGCCGGGAGTCCAGCTTCCTAAAAAGTCTTGGTGGTTCCAAACTTCTTCCATTTAAGAATGATGGAGGCCTTTCAAATCATATCCTTGGACTAATATGATTGACACTCACATGCAAAGGAACTTTGGGTAACGTGGCACATATACAATGGCATCTTTTCCTCATGGATGCTGTTCATTTCTGATCTTTGATACTTTTATTGGTTTGTAACCGTATCATGGTATACTATGTTAACGCTATGTGGGAGGGCCACTTTGTTACTTGGTAGCTACTAGCAAAAAACCCTGTGTTGTGGATCATCTACAACTATTTTGGACTGTCCATACTGTAACGTTGGTCTCAGGCTTCACTAACTAGCATTACTGTTATAGGTGGAGCTATTCTTTCCTACTTTTCAAACAAATACTGTAATATTTCACATATCTTGCTAGATATGTATCTTGTTGTGATATTTCACATAACTAGTATGTGCTTTGAAAGCCTCCCATCTGGTACTCCATGACGTTTGGTCAGTGTTCAATGTAAAATAAACATCTATATGCACTCCAACATAATGTAAGAAGTTTGGGTCCTGTAACCATCTGGGATGCAAATGCCATCTAGGAGGATCCTTTTACTAGTTTTGTATCCCTGTAGAATAATGACACCGGGGAACGGTCACTCAGAACAATACTATCATATCCACTTCCTGCTACATTGGGAAGCAATGAGCAAGAAACTAAAAAGTAGTCTGTATGAGAAAATGGAATACTCCCTTTTACTCGGGTTCTGAATCCTCCAAGGTTCACATAGATTAATGTCCTTAATGAAAAGCTGTCATTTCTTTCTACTCTGTTAGTGGGAAGTGTCTAAACCAGAGGAGCGATCCAGATCAGGAGCAATTAAAATCCCCTGCCATTAGGACTTTACCAGGAAGGGATGTAACTAGACTAATTAATTCTCAGTTACTCTAATATTTAAATAAACGATAATACTTCATACGGCGTCTAGTATGTTCAATAGAAAAGGAAAATTACGAAGAGCGCACCCTCGTTCACGCGGGCAAAGAGACTAATTTTCTCTTAGTGCTCCCCATGGATAAACAACCATTACTCGTTTGTTTTTCAAAAAACAAGCCTGAAACTATGTATAAATACTGTTGACATCTAGTGGAAGCAATATTATCCTCCACTCACTATCACAAGGGTTAGAAACTACACACTCATTTAATAGAACTTTAAAACACTGGCAGTTTGTCTACTTCATTTCATCAGTCTACTCTGATCACTCCAGACAGACCAGTTAATAAAACAAATGCTGGAAATACTGGTGTCAAACCATGCAAGTGTCAGTAGCATGAAATATCATCTACCTTCTCATTGAAACAGTTCATCATGAAACAGTTCTACTGCAACTTTTCATACACAGTGGGAAGTTGGAATGAAAAACAAACTTAGTTAGAACCTGCTCTTACCATGAGAAACAGATGTCCCAATCTTCTCCTCCTCTTCTTCATCTTTAATGTTGACATTCAGCTCCAGTGTTTGACTGCAGTCTTTCAGCTTCACTGATGTCATCTCTGATTCCTGCAGTGCAAACTGGGCTCCACTGTCACAATCAGGACCCTGTGACTGTAGGTTTGGAGTCAGTGTGGAAGGAGAGAGGAGGCCTGCGTTTGTCCTCACTGTTGATGTTACCGACCTCATACCATAGTCAGCAAGTACTAGAGGAGAAACAGACACAAAAGTTGTGTCTTCAAAGTCCTGGCACATTCTTTATTCACTATTAAATATATTCAATTTTTTCTTGGTCAATTATCTAATTCAGTGCTTGACTTGGACTGAAATAGTTGCCGATACTCATTTTGTGTGCTGGTACTGTTTATATTTAGGTGCAGGAGCTTCATAATATATTTGAGCTAAAACTTAACCTGTAGTAGATAAATGCATACAAGACTCAAAAACCATTTAGTACAAGGTTACAGTTTGTTTTTGGCAGCACTATGTACTATTTTCCTTAACCTTCTTCACGGTATTATTCCAATCAAAAAACAATTGTATTTCCATATAGAAATACATAAGACAGACTGAATGTGTCAATATTCTACACATGTAGAAACTGATAATCATTACATTTAGCTTCAAAACAGTAGTGACCTTAAAATGGTCTCTGCTGCACCCACACTGTCTGCACTGAAGTCCGTTGAAGCAGACAGAGTGGGAGCCGCCATTTTACCAGCTTGTGAATTGTTCCTTCCATGGAGATCTACGGACAATTCCTTCGACCTCATGGCTTGGTTTTTGCTCTGACAGGGCTGGGCGATGTGGCCAAAATATCATACAATTTTTCACATTTTTGACGGTATTTTATGTTTTTGATTAATAAAAGTTCTACATTTGCTTTATGAGTAGTGTGTGACCCCAGGGTGGCAACACTTATATTCTAAATGAATTCAATGGGTCTTTCTCAATTCAGATTGTTTTATACTGTTCAATTCAACTTCAACCTAAAACAATTTCCTGCACTCATTTGAGGTAATTTACACACTGCCACGATATGGGCAAAAATAATAGGGCTTATTATTAACCAAATGTTGCAATTTAGATCAAAACACCAAGGTGAACTTTTGGAATCATGGAAATAGAATGATTATTCTAATTCTATAGTTAGAAAATAAATAATGGGCACTTCTACCTTCTCATTGAAACAGTTCATCATGAAACAGTTCTACTGCAACTTTTCCTGCACAGTGGGAAGTTGGGATGAAACAAACTTAGAACCTGCTCTTACCATAAGAAACAGATGTTCCAATCTTCTCCTCCTCTTCTTCATCTTTAATGTTGACATTCAGCTCCAGTGTTTGACTGCAGTCTTCCAGCTTCACTGATGCCATCTCTGGACCCTGCAGTGCAAACTGGGCTCCACTGTCACAATCAGGACCCATTGACTGTAGGTTTGGACTCAGTGCAGAAGGAGAGAGGAGGGCTGGGTTTGTCCTCACTGTTGATGTTACTAGCCTCATAGTAGTAGAGAAACAGACAAACATTATTGTCTTGCCAGTTCTGGCACCCTCTTTATTCTCTAAAAATATATTATATTTCTTCTTGTTCAATTATCTAGTTCAGTGCTTGACTTGGACTGAAATAGGTGCCAGTGCTGTTTATATTTAGGTGCAGGAGCTCCACAACACTGTTAAGCTAATATTCTATAAGAGGAACATGAGCTCAAACAGTAGAAATCTGGAGGTGAACTCTTGTCCAAGTCATGAACTGATTTCATTTCAATAGATCAGGTAGGTAAGGATTGACAAGAAAACATTGATGCATTAATATTAGACACAAAGGACACACAACGTAAGATCACTTAATATATAGATTTCCTAAATTCACATAACATGACTCCAAAACCATGAAGAACAGGGTTAGTTTGTTTCAGGCAGCACTATGTATTATTTTCCTGAAGAACCGCGTCTTCGTTGTTTCAATCAAAAACCAGCAGTATTTCCGTTCACACCATACTCAAATGTATAGATAAAGATAGAAACAACTGCATGTGTCTGAATATTAGTACACATGTAGAAAACCAACAATCATTACATTCAGCTTCAAAACAGTTGCGCAACCGTAACATTGTCTGCACTTTAGTCCGTTGACCCAGTCCGAAAAGGCGCCGCCATTTTCACAGCGTGTGAATTTTACACAAAACCGATAACATGCAGTTCTGAAATCTCAAATAAATGGATTCTTTATTCAAATTAACCTGAGCAGAATATGTACATCCACTAAGACAAACCCAACGTCTCTAGTTACGTGACTTGTAAAATAGTTTAACGTCACCACGTTCTCCACTCGGTTTGACACAAAAATAACACATCAAACCTTTACCAAACGTGATAATAATTTAATAGATTTGTTACCTAGCATGGAATGACATGTTCTTTCGACATTAGAACTTTTAAACGTGCTATTACGTACCTGTAGTAATAAAATGAAACAGGCACAAAAGTTACCTTCTTAACTGCACAGTTCTGGCGCTTTTTTTTATTCTGAAGAATGGTGCGTGCCTGTGGGGAACTTCCGGTTCCCCCACTAACACCGTCCGTGCATTTCGGGATCCTTGGGTTGGCCCTACCCCATTACATGAGAAGGGGGTAGCTGCTGCTGCTGCTCCCGCCCTCTCCTGCTGCTCCTCCTCCTTCTCTGGGACACTTCTCCTTTGCATAGTGTTGATCAAGCTGTCGATTGTGGCCTGTGGAATGTTGTCCCACCCCAGCTAGCACAGTGGATCTGGGCGGATTCCGGCTGTGTGTCGGGGCTCTCCGCTGAGAGTCAGACTCGGCCGACATCATGTGGCCCGAGGATGCGGGGATTGAGGCACTCGGCTGAGTCAGACTCGGCCGACATCATGTGGCCCGAGGATGCGGGGATTGAGCTCGGGCCGAATCCGGTGAGAGTTTATCTGGCCCAAATGTATTACTTGGGGCTCGGGACGGTTGGGGCTACTCTCTGGCAGATGATTACACGGGCGCCTGTATATAATTAACATTTCATTATTTATTTATTTGTCCATATTTTTTTATTGTTTCCGTGATCAAAAAAATACAATTCACTTTTAAATTAAATTATTTTAGAGTCCGGTTTAAGTTGTATTTTAGTATTTTGATACTTTGTACATGGCAACTGATAAGCAATAATTACATTCAGCAGTCGCGGTGCAGATCCAGTAAGGGTAATGAAACATTTTCTGGCGAAACATTTTCTGGCGACAGTAGTCTGTGAAGTCTTGGAGGCCCAAAAACTTCTCAGCTGTAGATATAATTATGTCCAGGAAGCTTGGCCCCAGTGATGTACTGGGCCGTTCGCACTACCCTCTGTAGTGCCTTGCTGTCGGTGGCCGAGCAGTTGCCATAACAGGCAATGATACAATAGGGGGAATAGGTTTTTTCATGCATGCTTCACGACTGTCTTGGTGTGCTTGGACCATGTTAGTTTGTTGGTGATGTGGACACCAAGGAATTTGAGGCTCTCAACCTGCTCAAAAATGAAATGCTAATGTGGCTATCATAAAGAACTACAAGTACAATGACGGCCTACCCTGGGAAAACCCTAATCCGAATGACACTGGGCCAATTGTGCTCTGCCCTATGGGACTCCCAATCACAGCCGGTTGTGATACAGCCTGGAATCAAACCAGGGTCTGTAGTGATGCCTCTAGCACTGAGATGCAGTGTCTTAGACCGCTGCCCCACTCAGGATGGCACATTTGTAAAATCCAGGGAAAATATTCAACTCTAATGGTGACTGAAGGAAAAGGCTGACAGAATCTATGGATAATAGCCTATAATTTAGTCTGTCAAACAGGTATATGTAACAGTATTACTTAAGACCGTGGAGTTAGCATGCTAATATCAACATTTAGACATGGCAACTCACTACCGAGTTACTGGGTTAGGGTTAAATATCAACATTCAGACATGACAACTGATTACCGAGTTACTGGGTTAGGGTTAAATATCAACATTCAGACATGACAACTCACTACCGAGTTACTGGGTTAGGGTTAAATATCAACATTTAGACATGACAACTCACTACCGAGTTACTGGGTTATTACAGGCTGGCTAAACCGCTCGCTTACTATGGTTATTACTGGGTTAGGGTTAAATATCAACATTTAGACATGACAACTCACTACCGAGTTACTGGGTTCGGGTTAAATATCAACATTTAGACATGACAACTCACTACCGAGTTACTGGGTTAGGGTTAAATATCAACATTCAGACATGACAACTCACTACAGAGTTCCAAACTGCCACTATCACAAGAGTTAGTAACTACCAAGGGTGAGAAAGAATTCATTTCAAGTAGTTCCAGTGAAAGAAAATCTTAACGCTAGAGCATACGATGACATTCTAGATGATTCTGTGCTTCCAACTCTGTGGCAACAGTTTTGGGGAAGGCCCTTTCCTGTTTCAGCATGACAATGTACCCGCGCACAAAGCAAGATCCATACAGAACTGGTTTGTTGAGATCAGTGTGGAAGAACTTGACTGGCCCGCACATTGCCCTGACCTTAACCCCATCGAACACCTTTGGGATGAATTGGAACGAATGTTCTGTTCTATATCTTCAATCAAATTAAACATGTACTACTGTGACATTAAAATGTTTCATGGTATTTTTCATCATTTGTTTTATATGAAATGTCATTACCAAAGCTAAGTCATTACCACCAACGCCAAATCATTACCACAAACGCTAAGTCATTACCACCACACTCTGTCATTACCACAACGCTAAGTCATTACCATCACGGTACATATTGTTGTGGCAACGGTGTATTGAATTACAATTGATATTGATGATTTTCCCATATGTGAACCTTTTATACTTGTTCTTAAGATAATATTTCACATTACTTTAGAAATTAAGATTTTGATGTGGTAAATACATGTTTCTGAGTATCATCAAGGCATACAGTGGGGCAAAAAAGTATTTAGTCAGCCACCAATTGTGCAAGTTCTCCCACTTAAAAATATGAGAGAGGCCTGTAATTTTCATCATAGGTACACTTCAACTATGACAGACAAAATGAGAAAAAAAATACAGAAAATCACATTGTAGGATTTAATGAATTTATTTACAAATTATGGTGGAAAATAAGTATTTGAAATATTCATTGTCTCTGTGAATTGAAATTATATTGTTGCCCACCAGTGCACTCAGAAGAGGAAACAATGATACAATGCAGTCTAACAACATCTCTCTCAAACAGCACAATGTGATTCACTGTAGAAGCACTGGTCCTCTTACATTTTAATTCAAAGTTGCATATTACAATATTTAAGTGCATATCAGATGGTCTGTTCTGACCATAACAGTCACACCAAGCATAGGGTTGGTTGGTATAAGATTGAAATTAGTAAATAATGTACCTAGTAGTTACTTAGCCTGATAACATATCACTCCCAAAAGACATAAGCAGAAATGTAGCAGCCTTAACACCTAATCATTAGTGATCTGACATGCTGTATTACATGGAAACTCTAGGCTACTAACAACAGCAGTTACATAGTCTAGTTTACTATGGTCCTGTCCCTCTGGCCAGGGTAAACAAAGTGGTAATGTTGTGTATTGTATATACAGTATGTCACTTCAAACAGTTTATTTCATTTAATTATACACAAGAGAGAAAAAAATGTATGTACAAACATTATTTTTCATTACATTTTTGTCATTTAGGAGATGTTTTTATCCAGAGCAACTTACAGGACAAATAAGGGTTAATTGCCTTGCTCAAGGGCACAATGACAGATTTTTCACCTAGTCGGCTCGGGATTCAAACAAGCAACCTTTCAGTTACTGGCCCAACACTCTTAACCACTAGGCTACCTGCCACCAGATCAATCGACTTCAATACAGTTATTCAAATACATTCATCATCAATGACTACAATAATGAATTAAGTATTAAAGACAATTAAATAAACAAGTAGTAGATTCAGTCTGTTAATCATTAAACAAAAGTTAGTAATAAAATAATACACCGATACCAATGCTAAAAACTGACCACCCCATCTTTATCCGATATACACTGCGTACAAAACATTAGGAACACCTCCAAAATATTGAGTTGCACCCCCCTTTGTCCTCAGAACATCCTCAATTCATTGGTGCATAGACTGTCCAAGGTGTCTACTCTGAATAGCTCGTTCCATCTCCTCCCACAGTAAACTGAATTCTCTGTCATGTTCTTGGAACCATTCCTGGACAAGTCTTGTGGCATAATACTGCTGAAGAAATCTATTTGCAGATGGATACACTGCTGCCATGAAGGGAGGCACCTGATTGGTAAGGATTCTTTAGATATCCTGTAGCATTCAAACATTGCTCAGCTTTTATCAAGGGGCCCAATGTGTGCCCTGAAAACACACCCCAACCATCACACCACCAGCCTGCAATGCTGACACACAGCATGGATGCATGCAGTGGTGTAAAGTACTAAAGAATAAATTATTTGAAGACCTACTTTAGTTGTATCTGTACTTTACTATTTATATTGTTCACAACTTTTACTTCACTATATTCCTAAAGAAAATCATTTACTTTTTACTCCATACATTTTCCCTGACACCCAAAAGTACCCCTTACATTTTTTATGATTAGCAGGACAGGAAATGGTCCAATTCACACACTTAAAGATAACATCCCTGTTCCTCCCCACTGCCTCTGATCTGGCAGACTCACTAAACACAAATGCTTTGTTTGTAAATGATGTCTGAGTGTTGGAGTCTGCTCCTTGCTATCCGTACTATATATATATTTTTTTTAAAGACAAATGTGCCATCTGGTTTACTTAATTGAAGGAATTTGAAATTATTCATACTTTCACTTTTGATACTTAAGTATCTTTACAACCAAATACTTTTACTCAAGTAGTATTTTACTGGGTGACTCACTTTTAATTGAGTCATTTTATATTAAGGTATCATTACTTTTACTCAAGTATGACAGTTAGGTACTTTTTCCACCATTTCCTCCCATCAGTATGAAACAGCAGGAACTGGGATTCATCAGACCAGGCAGTATGTTTCCAATTTTCCAGTGTCCAGTGTTTTCATTCCTTAGTCCAGTGCAACCACAGTTTGTTTTTTGTTGAAAGCTAATGAGGATCTATAATAAATACACAACAACTAGATCATTAAGGATATGTCAAGGAAAGAACAGGTGTCGTTAATGTTTTGTACACTCAGTGCATGTTGTATCTACTAGCTAAATCCCACAGAAAACTGCAGAGTGAAGCAGTACCACTCAGTTACCCATCAGACTCCACTCTATAGTGAGACGCCTCACAAAGGATATTCAACCTTAAGGGCAAATCCAAGGTCATCTCAATATCTTTACAGTAGATGCTAACACTACTCACCAAAACTGTCAAGGTGTACACTGATCAGTAAAGAGAGGCTAACATTCTAGAATGCTCCATTCCCTCTGTACAGTTCTCTCACAGTGAGAAACAACAGGATAACAATTGAGTGTTCTACGCTTTCTTCATTTGATTCAATTCAACGTTGCCAATTATTTAATTCTCATGTCATTAAGTGGAGTGTCTAATCTTAGCTGGTCTGAGAAAACTTCTCTCCTTTATGTATACATTGGTGTCTTTTTAAATGGCCCAATCTGTAGAATCTCTTCTCACAGTCAGTGCAGTGATAAGGCTTCTCTCCTGTGTGTAAACGTTGATGTCGTTTTAAGTTGCACAGTAGAGAGAAACTCGCCGCACAGTCAGAGCAGGAGTAAGGCTTTTCTCCTGTGTGTATACTTTCATGTCGTTTTAAGTGGCACAGTACAGAGAAACTCGCCGCACAGTCAGAGCAGATGTAAGGCTTCTCTCCTGTGTGTGTTCTCTGATGAACTTTTAGCCTAGTTGATGTTGTGAAGCATTTTACACAATCAGAGCAGCAGTAAGGCTTCTCTCCTGTGTGTGTTCTTTTATGGACTTTTAGCTCAGTTGATGTTGTGAAGCATTTTACACAGTCAGAGCAGGAGAAAGGCTTCTCTCCTGTATGTATATGTTTATGTGTTTTTAAGTGGCCCAGTCGAGAGAAACTCTTTCCACAGTCAGAGCAGGAGTAAGGCTTCTCTCCCGTATGTATATGTTGGTGTCTTTTTAAGTGGCCCAGTAGAGAGAAACTCTTTCCACAGTCAGAGCAGGAGTAAGGCTTCTCTCCTGTGTGTATACATTCATGTCGTTTTAAGTTGCACAGTAGAGAGAACCTCGCGGCACAGTCAGAGCAGGAATAAAGCTTCTCTCCTGTGTGTATACGTTCGTGTCGTTTTAAGTTGCGCAGTAGAGAGAAACTCTTCCCACAGTCAGAGCAGATGTAAGGCTTCTCTCCTGTGTGTGTTCTTTGATGAACCTTTAGCCTAGTTGATGTTGTGAAGCATTTTACACAGTCAGAGCAGGGGAACAGCTTCTCTCCTGTGTGCACTCTCTGATGAACTGTCAGAGCCTTGGATGTTGTGAAATTCTTCCCACCGTCAGTATAGGAATACCGATTCTCTCCTGTGTGTATTTTTAGGTGTACTTTTAGCTTTGATAGAAATGGGAAAATCTCCTCACAATGTGGGCAGGGGTGAGACCTCTTAGCTCTGGGATCTTCCTGCTGTTGCTCTCTAGATGTAGAGAATGTCTCAACATTGTCTCCTGTGTGAACAACATCAGAAGAACCAGTCAGTTGATGTGATATACATGTCAATCACATGTATTTTATGTAGCCCTTATTACATCAGAAGTTGTCACAAAGTGCTTTACAGAAACCCAGCCTCAATCCCCAAAGAGCAAGCGATGTAGAAACAAAGTGGCCACGAAAAACTTGCCAGCAAGCAGGAACCTAAGAAGAAACATAGAGAGGAACCAGGCTCAAATGGGGGGCCAGTACTCTTCTGGCTGTACCGGGAGACATACATATTTATATCTGTAGACTGCACAATAGAAAAGGGAACAGAACTATTCTAAAAGTGGGTAAAAGCCATATCATCCTCCACTCACTGTCAAAGGGTTAGTAACCAGGCTGTATCACATCTGGCCATGATTGGGAGTCCTATAGGGTGGCTCACAATTGGCCCAGCGTTGTCCGGGTTTGGCCGGGGGTAGGCCGTCAATGTAACTAATCATTTGTTCTTAACTGACTTGCCTAGATAAATAAAAGGTATGTTTTCTTTGTTTTTTAAAGACTAATTTCATAGAACTTTAAAACACTGGCAGATTGTCTACTTCACCACTTAGGTGTACTATTCTTTGAGCACTCCAGATATCCCAGTGAATAAAACAAATGCTGGCAATACTGGTGTCAAACCATGTAAGTAGGAGTAGCATGAATTAACATCTACCTTCTCATTGAAACAGTTCATCATGAAACAGTTCTACTGCAACTTTTCATACACAGTTGGAATTAATAACAAACTTAGTTAGATAGAACCTGCTCTTACCATGAGAAACAGATTTCCCAATCTTCTCCTCCACTTCTTCATCTTTAATGTTGACATTCAGCTCCAGTGTTTGACTGCAGTCTTCCAGCTTCACTGATGCCATCTCTGGATCCTGCAGTACAAACTGGGCTCCACTGTCACAATCAGGACCCAGTGACTGTAGGTTCTGACTCAGTGTGGAAGGAGAGAGGCAGGCTGAGTTTGTCCTCACTGTTGATGTTACCGGCCTCAGACTTAATTCTAGTCGTCCTGTAGTAACAATGAGAAACCGACAAAAAGTTATTGTCTTGACAGTTCCGGCACCCTCTTCACTCTCTATTAAAATATATTCTATTTTTTCTTGTGCAATTATCTAATTCAGTGCTTGACTTGGACTGAAATATGTGTCGGTACTGTTTATATTTAGGTGCAGCAGCTCCACAATACTGTAGAGCTAATATTCTGTAAGAGGAACATGAGCTCAAGCAGTAGAATATTGAGGTGCTGGTACTCAGCTCCTGGTACTCAGCTCCAGTGAGCTCCTGTCCATCTCATTTCAATAGATGAGGTAGGTAAGCATTGACAACAAAACAAGAATTCATTCAAATTAGACAAAGTACACGCTACACAACGTAACTTAACCTATAGTAGATTTCTTGGATTTACATAAATTAATAAACGACTCAAAAACCATTTAGTACAAGGTTGCAGTATGTTTTAGGCAGCACTATGTACTATTTTCCTGAATAACCTTGTCTTCACTGTATTATTTAAATCAAAAACCAATTGTATTTCCCGTTCACACCATATTAACATTTATAGACAAAGATAGAAACGGAATGCGTCTGAATATTAGTACACATGTAGGACTGATCATCATTACATTCAGCTTCAAAACAGTAGTGCGACCATGAAATTGCCTCTGTTTGACGCAGACAGTGGGCGCCGCCATTTTCCCAGCTTTACACAAAACCAATAGCATGTAAAACGAACTCAGAAATCTCAAATAAATTGATTTGATTATTAAATGACCTTGAGAAAATGATTTACATCCACTCAGTTCCAAGATGGCGTAGCAGTCAGTCTTGTGCCATGTATATCTTTTTCTTCGCATTCTTTTTAATATTTTTCCTAACCTCAACTTCAAATACTCTCCTTCAACCCGCCTCACCCAATGTGGTGTGGATCTGTTTTTATTCCTAAATGATTTCTATTTACCTCAGAACTGAAGTCCCTCAACTGAAGCTAACTAGCTAACTAGCTACCAGCTATCAGTCAGCTAACCACTGCTAGCGGTCAGCAGCTTACCTTTAGCTCGGACAGCTCTCGCCAGTTCTTACAACGCGTTTCAAACCAGAGCAAACCGGACCTATTTTTCTCTCCATATCCTCCGGATTCCTACCAGCAAACTCTGAACCTTTTCATCTGGATCATCGCCGCTTGCTAACCAAATGTGTATACAGAGTATGTCCACATCTCCGCCAGACCATTTTATTGGTAAACTACATGGTAATTTTAAAATTTGCATTTATTTAGTGATCCAATACGTAATATAGTACTCGTCATAATTTGGTTTTAATCCAGAGAGAATAGCAAAAGTATCTAGATCCTCTATGAGGCCGTGGAGAGACTCTAATTGTGGTTTTAAAAGAAAACATAAATCATCAGCATACAATGACACCTTAGTTTTTAAGCCACGGATTTTGTAATCCCTAAATATTGTTTGATCTAATCTTAACAGCTAACATTTTGATGGCAATAATAAATAGATATGCCGATAGTGGACAACCTTGTTTTATTCCTCTAAATAGTTTAAAACTGAGATGTAGCCATTATTTACTATTTTACACCTAGGGTTACTATACATAACTTTAACCCATTTTATAAAGAGATTCCCCAAAACTGAAATATTCCACGCATTTATATATAAACTCCAGTCGTACTTTATCAAAAGCCTTCTCAAAATCAGCTATGAAAACCAGGCCTGGTGTCCCTGATATTTCATAGTATTCTATTGTTTCCAGTACTTGTCTTATATTATCTCCAATGTATCGTCCATGTAAAAAAAACTGTCTGATTACTATGAATAATAGCTGACAATACTTTTTTAAATTCTATGCGCCAAGCATTTTGCTAGAATTTTTGCATCACAACACTGAAGTGTAAGAGGTCTCCAATTTTTTAAATGGACTGGATCTTTATATATACACACCACTTGGGTCCGGTTTCAGTAATAATGATATCAGACCTTCTTGTTGTGTGTCTGATAATCTACCATTTATATAGGAGTGGTTAAAACATGCATACATACTTCCACTGGTATGCCATCCAGCCCTGGAGTTTTCCCATCCTTAAAGGCCCCAATTGCACCAAGCAGTTCCTCCTCTGTAATTTGGCCTTCACATGAGTCTTTCTGTACAGATGTTAATTTTAACATGATTATTATTAGGGAAAAAATCCATACAATTAGTTTCAGTTAGTGGAGATGGAGGAGCCTGAAACTAAAACATATTCTTAAAGTACTTTACTTCCTCTTTCAAAATATCATTTGATGAATCATGTGTGACTCCATCATTCATTTGGTGAATCGTGTGACTCCATCATTCATTCGGTGAATCGTGTGACTCCATCATTCATTCGGTGAATCATGTGTGACTCCATCATTCATTCGGTGAATCGTGTGACTCCATCATTCATTCGGTGAATCGTGTGACTCCATCATTCATTCGGTGAATCGTGTGACTCCATCATTCATTCGGTGAATCGTGTGACTCCATCATTCATTCGGTGAATCGTGTGACTCCATCATTCATTCGGTGAATCGTGTGACTCCATCATTCATTCGGTGAATCGTGTGACTCCATCATTCATTCGGTGAATCGTGTGACTCCATCATTCATTCGGTGAATCGTGTGACTCCATCATTCATTCGGTGAATCTTGTGACTCCATTCATTTGGTGAATCATGTGACTCCATCATTCATTTGGTGAATCATGTGACTCCATCATTCATTTGGTGAATCATGTGACTCCATTCATTTGGTGAATCATGTGACTCCATCATTCATTTGGTGAATCATGTGACTCCATCATTCATTTGGTGAATCATGTGACTCCATCATTTGGTGAATCATGTGACTCCATCATTCATTCGGTGAATCATGTGACTCCATCATTCATTCGGTGAATCATGTGACTCCATCATTTGGTGAATCATGTGACTCCATCATTCATTCGGTGAATCATGCGACTCCATTCATTCGGTGAATCATGTGACTCCATTCATTTGGTGAATCATGCGACTCCATTCATTTGGTGAATCATGTGACTCCATCATTCGGTGAATCATGCGACTCCATTCATTTGGTGAATCATGTGACTCCATTCATTTGGTGAATCATGCGACTCCATTCATTTGGTGAATCATGCGACTCCATTCATTTGGTGAATCATGCGACTCCATTCATTTGGTGAATCATGTGACTCCATCATTCATTTGGTGAATCGTGTGACTCCATCATTCATTCGGTGAATCATGTGACTCCATCATTCATTTGGTGAATCATGTGACTCCATCATTCATTTGGTGAATCATGCGACTCCATTCATTTGGTGAATCATGTGACTCCATTCATTTGGTGAATCATGCGACTCCATTCATTTGGTGAATCATGTGACTCCATCATTCATTCGGTGAATCATGCGACTCCATTCATTTGGTGAATCATGTGACTCCATCATTTGTAACAAGTTTTAATACTTTTTTTTGGTAGCATTTCTATATTGAAGATTGAAATAGAATTTGGTGCATTTTCCCCCATATTCCATCCAGTTCGCTTTATTTTTTATAATATATTACACTGAATAGGTTCCTCCATTTCTTTGTGTTTTTCCTCTAACTTATTCTGTGCCTCTATGGTACCGTTTTTATTGCTATCTAACTGTTCTGTTAGTCCTTCAATTTCCTTTGTTAATAATATGGACTCTTGATCTAAATCGCTTTTGTTTTATAGAGGAGTACTGAATTGCATGGCCTCTAAAGGCACACTTAAGTGTCCCATACAATAAGGGGATCTGCTGTACCTATGTTATGTCTGAAAAAGTCAGTTATAAATTCTCCTGTCCTAGTTCTGAACAATTTATTATCATCTAGTAGGCTTTGATTAAATTTCCAATATCCTCACCCACATGGAAATTCTGTAAGAGTAATATATAAATATATATATATGCCAATTATGTGATGATCCGGCCGCATCTTGTCCCCTATCAACACTTTTTAAACTTTTGGTGCCAGAGAGAATGGCATAAGAAAGTAGTCAAGACGACTAGATGGATTAAGCCTCCGCCATGTATATCTCACTAGGTCAGGGTATTTAAGTCTCCATATATCCACTAACTCCTTAAGTGTCTGAGGGTGATAGTTTGTAGTGCGATTTCCTTTCTGGTCCATAGAGGTATTTAAGACCATATTAAAATCTCCCACCATAATAATAGAGTCTAGTGTTGCTTGTAGAGTTGATAAATTCTTATATATATTTTTAAAGAAGCTTGGATCATCATTATTCAGACCGTATAGATTAATGAGCCATATCTGTTAATTGTCCAATAACATATTTATAATAATCCATCTACTGTGATAATCTATTTGGACAATTTGTACATTTGGATCAAAATTACTGTTAATTAAAACCATCACCCCTTTTGAATTTCTTTGCCCATGGGAGAAATATATTTCGCCCCCCCCCAGTACATTTTTTGTTGAATGGGTTTCCTGTAAACAATAGATATTATATTCCTTCTCTTTTAGCCAGGTAAATACTGATCGTCTTTTCTTATTACCTGCTAGGCCATTACAATTGTAACTGGCCATACTTATTTCACCACTTACCATGAGACAACTTTCAATTCTATTTATCAAAATATTATGTTTATAAATGTACCATTAAAAAGTTACATGATGTGTCATGAGTGTCTATATAGCTGTACCATGATATTTGCATTGCTACTAGGTAAACCTCCAATTGGTCCCTACTATTCCACCCGCTAAAAGCCCTCATCCCGAGTTGGGTTGTCATCCCAATGCCCGGCAGACCACCCCCGACCCCCCCGTATCCCATAGCCCTGAACAGATTGGGATCCATCCTTCGAAAAAAGCTCACAGTTCCATTTACCGAGTTGAAGTAGATCAACTGCCAAATGCCTTTCCATCGCCCTCACCCCGGTTTGTATAGCTCTGGATCATCCTCTATCGTCCCTAACATCTTTTACTCCTTCGCAACATTTGTGGGATACACACATACACCCACACACACTCAACCCTTTCCCCCCACACAACCATAAACTCACATTCTCAACAGTTGCACCATCCCAGAGCCCAACTCAAGAAAGGCCTTGATTTACAAATGCACTTACAGTTGCAGCTGTATGAGAAGGCCTGCAAGACAGCAAAAAAAAAAATGGGCAGAAATTGAGAGATTTTATGAACCATTGTCACATCCTAGATGATGGAGGTCAAATGTACACCTTTTCCCTGAAACACCCACAATACAGTCACCCATATTGACCATATTCCCAAGCATCTCCATGCAGTCAGACTTTGATTTTGCGCCACCAGGGTCACAATATACCCTCTCTCTGAATGTCAGAGTGTGACCCCCCCCATGGGTTACTGCAGCTAGTGTTGCCAGCACTGCCACTGCCTGGGTGGGGGCACCCCACCGGAATCCCCACCGGATAGGTACAAGGTCGTCAAGGTTCTCATTAGCAGCTTTGAGAATGTCCTTGTGTAGTATGCTCTCCCTTTAGGGGCCTTTGGCTTTGCAGGACCAACCCTGCCAGGCAGGCTCAGAATCTTGAGGGGGCAGTACTGCTCTTGGTCTCTGACCGCATTTTGGCTGCATACAGACCTCTTACAGCAGGCCCATAAAACAGTTAGGGATTTCTCCTTAGTATCTGGGTCATTCAAGTGGGTGTCTAGGGTATAGGGTTGTGGACCGTACCATTAAATTAGGATAAATAAATAAATAGATATAATTTATTTTAAAAGTGTGGTTCCCCATGATAGGACAATAAATAAATAAGAAGTATAATTCATTATAAAAGTATATGCATCATCTGAACATTGACAGCTAAGGATAAGGATAAATAAGGATAAATAAATAAATAATAATAATAAATAAATAAGATATAAATTATTTTAAAAGTGTGGTTCCCCATGATAGGACAATAAATAAATCAAATGTATAAGTTATTTTAAAACTGTTCCACCATGATAGGACAATAAATAAATAAGAAGTATAATTCATTATAAAAGTATATCCACCATCTGAACATTGACAGCCCGCTCATACCCTGGCCCACAGCAATACATTGGTTCTGGGATATGCAACCATTCCATTACTCACTCAACTTTCCCAAACAAAACAATACATTTAAAATAATAAACACACCCACACCATCCACACATACTATGCCTTCTGTTTACTTGGTTTTTGTCTTCACCATGTTGAATTAGTGCTTGTGTGTTCCAATTAGTTACAGGTGAAGATATATACAAAAGCTTTTTTTTATTGTATTGTTACAATCCATAACCGGGCTAGAATTGTGTTTCATTATTTTCCTCATCTATGAGAACTTTGTAATTATTAAAATAACCATGGAGTAGTCTTTGTGTCTCTGAACAACTGGTTATCAATATATAGTTTATCAACGACGAGAGCTACTCGTTTCCCTTTTAATCTATTTTCTTTGAAAATTGGATACAGAACTTTACGCCGTTCTGCAATTTCCTTCGGAAACTGATCATTCATGACAATTTTGGTCCCAGCAAGTCTTTTACCCAGGCTTTTAACCATTATTTTATCTTTAAATGAAGCAAATTTGGCAACGATTGGGCGTTCATACCTTTGGCCTCTCTGTCCGAAGCGGTGTACACATTCAAGTTGGATTTTGTCAATAGCTTCGCGTGGGATCTGAAGTAGAGGTCAACCGATTAATCGGAATGGCCGATTTCAGGTTTTCATAACAATCAGAAATCGGTATTTTTGGAAACCGATTTGGCCGAATTCTTATACAGTGGGGGAAAAAAGTATTTAGTCAGCCACCAATTGTGCAAGTTCTCCCACTTAAAAAGATGAGAGAGAGGCCTGTAATTTTCATCATAGGTACACTTCAACTATGACAGACAAAATGAGAAAAAAAATCCAGAAAATCACATTGTAGGATTTTTCATGAATTTATTTGTAAATTATGGTGACCATTTTCCCAAGCATCTCCATGGGTTTGGTACAGGTAGGCAGTCACTGTAAATAAGAATTGGTTCTTAACTGACTTTTAATTTTTTAATTTTACCTTTATTTAACCAGGCAAGTCAGTTAAGAACACATTCTTATTTTCAATGACGGCCTGGGAACAGTGGGTTAACTGCCTGTTCAGGGGCAGAACGACAGAATTGTACCTGGTCAGCTCGGGGGTTTGAACTCGCAACCTTCCGGTTACTAGTCCAACGCTCTAACCACTAGGCTACCCTGCCGCCTTGCCTAGTTAAATAAAATAAAACAATTATAATATGCCAGTACACTAAAGCCATGATAATGCTTTATTATAAAAGGTATTTTATTTAACGTGTTCTGGTACCTCGGAGACCCGCAGGTCACCACCTCCGGCTCACTTTTGGTTCCAGCACCTCCCAATTTACACATTAAGCACTGGAGAAATTGGTAGCTGCCGCTGCCTCCTCCGGCACACATCTCCTTTGCATAGAATTCGTGAGGATGTTGATTTTGGCCTTTGGAATAGACCACAACACCTGAACAGGATCGATACATCCGAACATCACACCTGCTAGACAGGAATGTCAGTGTTTTGCACGTCTGGGACCTGTAGGATCGGAGGGTGAGGGATAGGACCATTCCCCCAGGAAATGTCCGGGATCTTGCAGGTGCCTTGGTGGAAGAGTGGGGTAACATCTCACAGCAAGAACTGGCAAATCTGGTGCAGTCCATGAGGAGATGCACTGCGGTACTTAATGCAGCTGGTGGCCACACCAGATACTGACTGTTACTTTTGTTTTTGACCCCCCCCTTTGTTCAGGGACACATTATTCTATTCTGTTAGTCACATGTCCATGGAACTTGTTCAGTTTATGTCTGTTTTTGAATCTTGTTATTTTACATACAAATATTTACACATGAAGTTTGCTGAAAATAAACGCAGTTGACAGTAAGAGGACGTTTATTTTTTTGCCGAGTTTATTTTGACCTTGTCAGCTCAGGGATTCGATCCAGCAACCTTTCGATTACTGGCCATCTCTCTAGCCACTAGGCTACCTGTACGTAATTCATATCAGTAGGCTGCACAATACAAAAGGGGAATAAAACTAATCCAAAACTATCTCAGCCATATCATCCTCCACTCACTATCACAACTCATTTCATAGAATTTAAAAACACTGTCAGTTTTACTACACTTCTTCAGTCTACTCTCTGAACACTCCAGACAGCCCAGTGAATAAAACAAATGCTGACAATATTGGTGTCAAACCATGCAAGTGTCAGTATCCTGAAATAACATCTACCTTCTCATTGAAACAGTTCATCATGAAACAGTTATACTGCAACTTTTCATACACAGCGGAGAAGTTGTAACAAACAACAAAATTAGACAGAACCAGCTCTTACCATGACTAACAGATGTCCCAATCTTCTCCTCCTCTTCTTCATCTTTAATGTTGACATTCAGCTCCAGTGTTTGACTGCAGTCTTCCAGCTTCACTGATGCCATCTCTGGATCCTGCAGTGAAAACTGGGCTCCACTGTCACAATCAGGACCCAGTGACTGTAGGTTTGGACTCAGTGTGGAAGGAGAGAGGAGGGCTGGGTTTGTCCTCACTGTTGATGTTAACGGCCTCATACCTGAGTCTGCAAATAGTATATGAGAAACAGACACAAGTTATTTTCTTGACAGTTTTGGCAAGGTCTTTATTCTTTATTAAATATATATATTTTGTTCAATTATCCAAATCAGTGCCTGACTTGGACTGAAATAGTTGTCGATAAACATTTTGTGCTGGTACGGTTTATATTTAGGTGCAGGAGCTTCATAATACATTTGAGCTAAAACTTAACCTGTAGTAGATAAATGCATAAAAGACTCAAAAACCATTTAGTACAAGGTTACAGTTTGTTTTAGGCATCACTATGTGATATTTTCATTGATAACCTTGTATTCATGGTTTACTTCAAAAAACAATTGTATTTCCTGTTCACACCATAGATAAAGACAAACTGAATGTGTCAATATTATTTCACATGTAGTAAACCGATAATCAATACCTTTAGCTTCAAAACAGTAGAGCAACCGTAAAATTGTCTCCCTGCTGCAACCACACTGCCTGCACTGAAGTCTGTTGACACAGACCATGTGGGGGCCGCCATTTTACCACCTTGTGAATTTTTCCTTTCATGGAGTTCTACGGACAATTCCTTCGACCACGTGACTTAGTTTTTACTCTGACATGCACTGTGAAATATGGGACCTTATATAGACAGGTGTGTGCCTTTCCAAATCATGTCCAATCAATTGAATTTACCACAGGTTGACAACAATCAAGTTGTAGAGATATCTCAAGGATGATCAATGGAAACAAGATGCACCTGAGCTCAATGTCGAGTCTCATAGCAAAGGGTCTGAATACTTATGTAAATAAGGTATTTGTTTTAAATGTTTTATAAATGTGAAAACATTTCTAAAAACCTGTGTTTGCTTTGTCATTATGGGGTATTGTGGGTAGATTGATGAGGGACATTTTTCATTTAATCAATTTTAAAATAAGGCTGTAACGTAACAAAATGTGGTAAAAAATCAAGGGGTCTGAATACTTTCCGAACACACTGTACGTATTCATATCAGTAGTCTGGTACTGTACGTATTCATATCAGTAGGCTGGTACTGTACGTATTCATATCAGTAGGCCGGTACTGTACGTATTCATATCAGTAGGCTGGTACTGTACGTATTCATATCAGTAGTCTGGTACTGTATCTATTCATATCAGTAGTCTGGTAGTGTATCTATTCATATCAGTAGGCCGGTACTGTACGTATTCATATCAGTAGGCCGGTACTGTACGTATTCATATCAGTAGTCTGGTACTGTACGTATTCATATCAGTAGTCTGGTACTGTACGTATTCATATCAGTAGGCCGGTACTGTACGTATTCATATCAGTAGGCCGGTACTGTACGTATTCATATCAGTAGGCCGGTACTGTACGTATTCATATCAGTAGGCCGGTACTGTACGTATTCATATCAGTAGTCTGGTACTGTACGTATTCATATCAGTAGTCTGGTACTGTACGTATTCATATCAGTAGTCTGGTACTGTACGTATTCATATCAGTAGTCTGGTACTGTACGTATTCATATCAGTAGTCTGGTACTGTACGTATTCATATCAGTAGTCTGGTACTGTACGTATTCATATCAGTAGTCTGGTACTGTACGTATTCATATCAGTAGGCTGGTACTGTACGTATTCATATCAGTAGTCTGGTACTGTACGTATTCATATCAGTAGTCTGGTACTGTACGTATTCATATCAGTAGTCTGGTACTGTACGTATTCATATCAGTAGGCTGGTACTGTACGTATTCATATCAGTAGGCTGGTACTGTACGTATTCATATCAGTAGTCTGGTACTGTATCTATTCATATCAGTAGTCTGGTAGTGTATCTATTCATATCAGTAGGCCGGTACTGTACGTATTCATATCAGTAGGCCGGTACTGTACGTATTCATATCAGTAGTCTGGTACTGTACGTATTCATATCAGTAGTCTGGTA
The DNA here is from genome assembly GCF_002021735.2 of Oncorhynchus kisutch. Classification (NCBI taxonomy): domain Eukaryota; kingdom Metazoa; phylum Chordata; class Actinopteri; order Salmoniformes; family Salmonidae; genus Oncorhynchus; species Oncorhynchus kisutch. Next base: position 43,258 of record NW_022262998.1, on the reverse strand, counting down.
CTGTACGTATTCATATCAGTAGGCCGGTACTGTACGTATTCATATCAGTAGGCCGGTACTGTACGTATTCATATCAGTAGGCCGGTACTGTACGTATTCATATCAGTAGGCCGGTACTGTACGTATTCATATCAGTAGTCTGGTACTGTACGTATTCATATCAGTAGTCTGGTACTGTACGTATTCATATCAGTAGTCTGGTACTGTACGTATTCATATCAGTAGTCTGGTACTGTACGTATTCATATCAGTAGTCTGGTACTGTACGTATTCATATCAGTAGTCTGGTACTGTACGTATTCATATCAGTAGTCTGGTACTGTACGTATTCATATCAGTAGGCTGGTACTGTACGTATTCATATCAGTAGTCTGGTACTGTACGTATTCATATCAGTAGTCTGGTACTGTACGTATTCATATCAGTAGTCTGGTACTGTACGTATTCATATCAGTAGTCTGGTACTGTACGTATTCATATCAGTAGTCTGGTACTGTACGTATTCATATCAGTAGTCTGGTACTGTACGTATTCATATCAGTAGTCTGGTACTGTACGTATTCATATCAGTAGTCTGGTACTGTACGTATTCATATCAGTAGTCTGGTACTGTACGTATTCATATCAGTAGTCTGGTACTGTACGTATTCATATCAGTAGTCTGGTACTGTACGTATTCATATCAGTAGTCTGGTACTGTACGTATTCATATCAGTAAGGTGTTACTGTATGTGTTCATATCAGTAGTCTGGTACTGTACGTATTCATATCAGTAGTCTGGTACTGTACGTATTCATATCAGTAGTCTGGTACTGTACGTATTCATATCAGTAGTCTGGTACTGTACGTATTCATATCAGTAGTCTGGTACTGTACGTATTCATATCAGTAGGCTGGTACTGTACGTATTCATATCAGTAGGCTGGTACTGTACGTATTCATATCAGTAGGCTGGTACTGTACGTATTCATATCAGTAGTCTGGCAGTGTACGTATTCATATCAGTAGTCTGGTACTGTACGTATTCATATCAGTAGTCTGGTACTGTACGTATTCATATCAGTAGTCTGGTACTGTACGTATTCATATCAGTAGGCTGGTACTGTACGTATTCATATCAGTAGGCTGTACAATACAAAAGGGGAATAAAACTATTCTAAAAGTACCTCATATGTTATGAAAATGATGAGCTATAATCAACCTCCACTCACTATCACAAGGGTTAGTAACTACACAGACTCACTTCATAGAACTTTAAAACACTGGCAGTTTGTCTACTTCACTTCTTTAGTCTCCTCTCTGAACACTCCAGACAGCCCAGTGAATAAAACAAATGCTGGCAATACTGGTGTCAAACCATGCAAGTGTAAGTAGCATGAAATAACATCTACCTTCTCATTGAAACAGTTCATCATGAAATCCTGCCCTGCCTTTCTAAAGTATTCAAAAGCCAAGTTAACAAACAGATCACCGACCATTTCGAATCCCACCGTACCTTCTCTGCTATGCAATCTGGTTTCCGAGCTGGTCACGGGTGCACCTCAGCCACGCTCAAGGTCCTAAACAATATCACAACTGCCATCGATAAAAGACAGTACTGTGCAGCCGTCTTCATTGACCTGGCCAAGGCTTTCGACTCTGTCAATCACCACATTCTTATTGGCAGACTCAATAGCCTTGGTTTGTCAAATGACTGCCTCGCTTGGTTCACCAACTACATCTCAGACAGAGTTCAGTCTATCAAATCGGAGGGCCTGTTGTCCGGACATCTGTCAGTCTCTATGGGGGTGCCACAGGGATCAATTCTCTGTATATATCAATGATCTCGCTCTTGCTGCTGGTGATTCTCTGATCTACATGTACGCAGACGACACCATTCTGTATACCTCCGGCCCTTCTTTGGACACTGTGTTAAATCTCCAGACGAGCTTCAATGCCATACAACACTCCTTCCGTGGCCCCCCCAACTGCTCTTAAATGCTAGTAAAGCTAAATGCATGCTCATCAACCGATCACTGCCCGTACCCGTCCGCCTAGCATCACTACTCTGGACGGTTCTGACTTAGAATATGTGGACAACTACAAATACCTAGGTGTCTGGTTAGACTGTAAACTCTCCTTCCAGACTCACAGTAAGCATCTCCAATCCAAAATTAAATCTAGAATCGGCTTCCTATTTCACAACAAAGCCTCCTTCACTCGTGCTGCCAAACATACAGTGCCTTGCGAAAGTATTCGGCCCCCTTGAACTTTGCGACCTTTTGCCACATTTCAGGCTTCAAACATAAAGATATTAAACTGTATTTTTTTGTGAAGAATCAACAACAAGTGGGACACAATCATGAAGTGGAACGACATTTATTGGATATTTCAAACTTTTTTAACAAATCAAAAACTGATAAATTGGTCGTTCCACTTCATGATTGTGTCCCACTTGTTGTTAATTATTTTATTGCCTTACCTCACTAATCTTACTACATTTGCACACACTGCATTTAGATTTTTCGTTTGTTTATCCCATGTGTAACTCTGTGTTGTTTTTGTCGCACTGCTTTGCTTTATCTTGGCCAGGTCACAGTTGTAAATGAGAACTTGTTCTCAACTGGCCTACCTGGTTAAATAAAGGTGTTCTCAACTGGCCTACCTGGTTAAATAAAGGTGTTCTCAACTGGCCTACCTGGTTACATAAAGGTGTTCTCAACTGGCCTACCTGGTTACATAAAGGTGTTCTCAACTGGCCTACCTGGTTACATAAAGGTGTTCTCAACTGGCCTACCTGGTTAAATAAAGGTGTTCTCAACTGGCCTACCTGGTTACATAAAGGTGTTCTCAACTGGCCTACCTGGTTACATAAAGGTGTTCTCAACTGGCCTACCTGGTTACATAAAGGTGTTCTCAACTGGCCTACCTGGTTACATAAAGGTGTTCTCAACTGGCCTACCTGGTTACATAAAGGTGTTCTCAACTGGCCTACCTGGTTACATAAAGGTGTTCTCAACTGGCCTACCTGGTTACATAAAGGTGTTCTCAACTGGCCTACCTGGTTACATAAAGGTGTTCTCAACTGGCCTACCTGGTTACATAAAGGTGTTCTCAACTAGCCTACCTGGTTAAATAAAGGTGTTCTCAACTGGCCTACCTGGTTAAATAAAGGTGTTCTCAACTGGCCTACCTGGTTAAATAAAGGTGTTCTCAACTGGCCCACCTGGTTAAATAAAGGTGTTCTCAACTGGCCTACCTGGTTACATAAAAGGTGAAATAAAATAAATCAATATAACAGTTATACAGCAACTCTTCATGCACAGTGGGAAGTTGGAACGAATAACACACTTAGTTAGATAGAACCAGCTCTTACCATGATTAACAGATGTCCCAATCTCCTCCTCCTCTTCTTCATCTTTAATGTTGACATTCAGCTCCAGTGTTTGACTGCAGTCTTCCAGCTTCACTGATGCCATCTCTGGATCCTGCTGTGCAAACTAGGCTCCACTGTCACAATCAGGACCCAGCGACTGTAGGTTTGGACTCAGTGTGGAAGGAGAGAGTCAGGCTGGGTTTGTCCTCACTGTTGATGTTACCGGCCTCAGACTTAATCTGAGTTGGCCAGTATTAATAAAGAGAAACGGACACAAAAGTTAGTGCCAGAACTGTCAAGACTTTCTTTATTCTCTAAAAATATGGTTTATATTTAGGTAAAGGAGCTCCACAATAATGTTGAGCTAAAATTCTATAAGAGGAACATGAGCTCAAACAGTAGACGTTTGAGGTGCCGGTACTCAGCTCCGGTGAGTTCCTGTCCAAATCAAGCACTGATCTCATTTCAATAGATCTGGTAGCTAAGCATTGGCAACAAACATTAATTAATTCACATTATACAAAGCATACACTTTAAATTAGGCTACAGAACTTAATCTATAGTAGATTTCCTGAATTCACATAAATGCATAAATGACTCAAAAAACATGTAGTACAAGATTGCAGTATGTTTCAGGCAGCACTATGTACTATTTTCCTGAATAACCTTGTCTTCACTGTATTATTTCAATCAAAATCCAATATTATTTCCGTTCACACCATAGTAACATTTATAGACAGACAGAAACAACTGAATGTCTCAATATTAGTACACCTGTAGAAAACTGATAATCATTATATTTATCTCCAAAACAGTAGTGGAACGGTAAAATTGTCTTTCTCTGCTGCACCCTCACTGTCTGAACTGAAGTACGTTGATGCAGACCGAGTGGGATCCGCCATTTTACCATCTCGTGAATTTTACAAAAAAACAAAAACGACATGTAAAACGAACCCAGAAATCTCAAATAGATTGATCCTTTATGAAATTACCTTGACGAATTATATACATCCACTCAGACTACCAAAGTATCTAACTATGTGACTTGAAAAAGGTGATCACGTTCACTCACGCGGTTTGACATAAAAAAAATAGCACATAAAACCTTTATCAAACGTGATAATACCTCGACGTATTTGTTACCTAGCATGTTATGACATGTTCTTTAGATATTAGAACGTGCTGTTACATACCAGTAGTAATACATTTGAAACGGACACAGAAGTTGTCGTCTCGACTGCACAATTCTGACGTATCCTTTATTCTGAAGAATGATGTGCGCCTGCGCGGAACCCCACTACCAGTTTCTAAACACAGAGACGTAACAACGCGAGACTTCAGAGAACGCTTGGGAAGCAGACCAAGCCGGGGTTTGAGAAGTGAACAATTCTGATACTTTTGCAGCGGCTAATGGGGATCCGAATAAATACCAAAAAGATTCCCTCGGCAGACACTTGAAACATGGCCATTCTTTTATCAATTTCATAACTGCAGTGGCTTATTCACAATAGCTCACACTGCATATGATATATATCCTAGCATCACAGGTAGCCTAGTGGTTGTAGCTGGAAAGTTGCTGAATCGAATCCCCGAGTTTACATAGCATTAATCTGTCGTTCTGTCCCTGAACAATGTAGTTATTAACCCACCGTTCCTTAGTAGGCAGTCATTGAGATAAAGGTAAGAAATATATATTTAAAAAATCACGAGTAGCCAGACCGAGGTGAAGTTGGTTTCATATTCAGACATTCATTCGCCAAAAGCCATTGCAATTTCAAAAATCAATAACAAATGAATTGATTGTCACAGAAACAAAAATATATATGGTTTATTCTATAAAATCTATCAACTATCATTTAAAACTGTATAAATCCATAACTAATTCACCGTTTGTCACAGAAACAAACTATGTATGATGTATTCTATAAATGTCTAGTATACTTTTACAACTTTTGCTTTGAGGAGAAATTCCCGTTTTGATTTGATAGAAATACATAAAATATCAAATATTGCATTTAAAGACGAAGAAATCAATAACTAATTCAGTGATTGTCTCAGAAAAAAAGTGAGAATATGCATTTAAAATAACTTTAAAATGTTAATTTCAAGTGCAATTTGTTCTATATGAAGTTAGACAATGTGTACATAAAGTTATACAATGTTTACAATCTTAAATTGTATGTCAAATCAATGTTTGCATTTTTAGTGCAAAAGTTCCACATTTTAAAGTAGTTACAAGGCACAACAGTCATTTATTTATACGTCTCTAATTTAACAGCAAAAAAGTCCCCTTCCGATAATTTTCTATTTTGGCTTTGTTGAAGTCCTTCATTGTCATCCCCAGACAAGCTAAATGGAACCATCTCTGGCACACAGAGCGTTCTATCTGCAGTATTAAAAACATAAAACAGGGTTATGTTGATTTACAAGTAAATAACAGTTCTGGAATACCCAAATTCTGTTACTGGCTTTTGCAATTAGGAACATTTTCAAATTGAATTGGATTTTTGTTCAATTGCTAAATTTACTTTAATGGACATGCATTTAACCACAATCCTGACAGAAGCACACATAACTGAGGTGCTAGTCATCGTTAAGTATTCAAGCAATATAAATGTTGTAATATCAAACATTACAAGAATGGCATCTTATAGATTTGAAATATTTCTATCAAATCAAAACTGGAATTTATATTAAAAACAAAGGTTGTAAAAATATGCTAGACATTTATAGAATAAATCATATCTAGTTTGATGATTCTGTGATAAAGGGTGAATTGGTTATTGATTTAAACAGCTTTACATTGCATTTAAGATGTTATATGTTTCCATCAAATAAAAAACTGGATTTTTCAAATTCAAAACAAAGGTTGTAAAAGTATGCTAGACATTTATAGAATAAACCATATCTATTTTTATATCTCTGTGACAATCATTGAATTAGTTACAGATTTTTACAATTATTTATGGCTTTTTTGCAAATGTCAGTTGAATGTCAGAATGTGTGAATATAAAACCAACTTTACCTCGGAAGTAGGCAGAAGTAGGCAGTTGTTCTTCAAACAACAGTAAAACTGATTGACTTTCTTCCTTCTTTCCATCTACTACACGGTTTAGTGCTCCAACCACTCATGGAATCTTCTGCTCAAGACGATGAACCTCAATATATAACAAAACTCTTTAATAGGTGCCCTGCTCCGAAATTATATACACAATATAATATACACAATATAATACAATATATTGATTTTAAAAAATCGAATATCTTGTTAGATGTTCTGATATAGACAGAATGACTGAAAATTCACTGTAATTTCAAATCATTAGTTTACAATTTCCAAAAGGAATTGATTACAATTTATAACCGTCATGTCTCAAAACTGGGAGTAGCAGAAAGAGCAAGTCATTCACCCGACATTTGTTCCTCAAGACAGTAACACAACAACACAAGGATAATTGTAAGCATCAACATTTTTGAAAACGTTAGTAATTTTACATGGTTGTTATATTAATGATCCGTTTCCGTTAATGTCGCAAACTATTATTTCTCTAGGCTAACGTAAGAAACTCTGCCTGGATACTTGCATGCTAGCTAACATTAACACTAACTTAGCTGCTCTAGTAGGGTCATGTCCCTCTGGCCAGGATAAACAAAGCGGCAATGTTGTGTATTGTATATTTTCTCTAGGCTAAGAAACTCTGCCTGGATACTTGCATGCTAGCTAACATTAACACTAACTTAGCTGCTCTAGCCTACTATGGTCCTGTCCATCTATCCAGTGTAAACAAAGCGGCAATGTTGTGTATTGTATATACAGTATTTCACTAAAAACTATTTAATTCATTTAATTATACACATGAGAAAAAAAGGTTGCCCAGCACGAATTCATGTACAAACATGATTTTTCATTACATTCTTGTCATTTAGCAGATGTTTGTATCCAGAGCGACTTACAGGAGAAATAAGAGTTAATTGGCTTGCTCAAGGGCACAATGACAGATTTTTCATCTAGTCGGCTCGGGATTCAAACCAGCAACCTTTCAGTTACTGGCCCAACACTCTTAACCGCTAGGCTACCTTCCACCAGATCAATTAACTTCAATACAGTTATTCAAATACATTCACCATCAATGACTAAAATAATGAATCTAGTATTAAAAGACAAATTAATAAACACAAGTAGTCGATTCATAGCCTGTTTATCATTAAACACAATTGTTTAGTAATATAAAATAATTCACCCAAACTAATGCTAAAAACAGATCACCCCATCATCTTTATCTGATATACACCGAGTGCACAAACATTAGGAACACCTTCCTAATATTGAGTTGCACCCCCCTTTGTCCTCAGAACAGCCTCAAGTCGTCGGGGCATAGACTGTCCAAGGTGTTGAGAGCGTTCACAGGGATGCTGGCCCATGTTGACTCCAATGCTTCCCACAATTGTGTCAATGTGGCTGGGAGTGGATCTCTACTCCGAATAGCTCCTTCCATCTCCTCCCACAGATGAACAATTGGATTGAGATCTGGTGACTCGGAAGGCCACTGCAGTAAACTGAATTAATTGTCATGTTCTTGGAACCATTCCTGGACAAGCCTTGTGGCATGGGGGATAATCCTGCAAATCTATTTGCAGATGGATACACTGCTACCGTGAAGGGATGCACCAGATTGGCAAGGATGCTTTAGACATCCTGTGGCATTCAAACATTGCTCAACTTTTATCAAGGGGCCCAATGTGTACCCTGAAAACACACCCCACGCCCCATAGTCCTCCCATCATCATGAAACAGCAGGAACCGGGATTCATCAGACCAGGCAATGTTTTAAAAATTCTCCAGTGTCCAGTCTTTTCATTCCTTAGCCCACTGCAACTGCAGTCTCTTGTATTCTACTGAAAGCTAATGGGGATCCATAATAAATACACAAAAACTACACTATTTTGGATCATAGTTTTTCACCTGGATTCACCTGGTCAGTCTATGTCATGAAAAGAGCATGTGTCGTTAATGTTTTGTGAACAGAGTATGTAAAAAGAGTATGTTGTGTCTACCAGCTCATTCCCACAGAAAACTGCAGAGGGAAGTAGCACAACCCAGTCAACCATCAAACTCCATTTTGATACATATCACAGAGGATATTCAACCCTAAGGTAATCTTAATATCTTTACAGTAGAAACTAACAAAACACATCAAAACTGACAAGGTACAAACTGGTCCGTAAAGTAAAGAAAGGCTAACATTCTATAACGCTCCCTTTCCTCTGTAAAGTTTTCTCATAGTAAGAAACTACAGTTGAAGTCAGAAGTTTACACACACCTTAGCCAAATACATTTAAACTCAGTTGGACTATTCCTGACATTTAATCCTAGTAAACATTTCCTGTTTTAGGTCAGTTAGGATCACCACTTTATTTTAAGAATGTGAAATGTCAGAATAATAGTAGAAAGAATTATTTATTTCAGTTTTTATTTCTTTCATCACATTCCCAGTGGGTCAGAAGTTTGCATATACTCAATTAGTATTTGGTAGCATCTCTTTAAATTGTTTCACTTGGGTCAAACATTTCAGGTAGCCTTCCACAAGCTTTCCACAATAAGTTGGGTGAATTTTGGCCCGTTCCCCCTGACAGAGCTGGTGTAACTGAGTCAGGTTTGTAGGCCTCCTTGCTCGCGCAATCTTTTTCAGTTCTGACCAAAAATGTTCTATAGGATTGAGGTCAGGGCTTTGTGATGGCCACTCCAATACCTTGTCTTTGTTGTCCTTAAGCCATGTTGCCACAACTTTGGAAGTATGCTTGGGGCAATTGTCCATTTAGAAGACCCAATTGCGACCAAGCTTTAACTTCCTGACTGATGTCTTGAGATGTTGCTTCAATATATCCACATAATTTTCTATTTTGTGAAGTGCACCATTTCCTCCTGTAGCCACGCACCCCCACAATATGATGCTGCCACCCCCACAACATGATGCTGCCACCCCCGTGCTTCACGGTTGGGATGGTGTTCTTCGGCTTGCAAGCCTCACCGTTTTTCCTCCAAACATAATGATAGTCATTATTGCCAAACAGTTCCATTTTTGTTTTATCAGAACAGAGGAAATTTCTCAAAAAAGTACAATCTTTGTCCCCATGTGCAGTTGCAAACCAGACTCATTTGACTGTGGACAAAGATACTTTTGTACCCGTTTCCTCCAGCATCTTCACAAGGTCCTTTGCTGTATGTTCATCTCTAGGTGACAGATGGCTGCGTGGTCCCATGGTGTTTATACTTGCATACTATTTTTTGTACAAATGAACCTGTTACCTTCAGGCGTTTGGAAATTGCTCCCAAGGATGAACCAGACTTGTGGAGGTCTACAATAGTTTTTCTGGGGTCTTGGCTGATTTCTTTTGATTTTCCCATGATATCAAGCAAAGAGGCACTGAGTTTGAAGGTATGCCTTGAAATACATCAACAGGTACACCTCCAATTGATTAAAATGATGTAAATTAGCCTATCAGAAGCTTCTAAAGCCATGAAATCATTTTCGGAAATTTTCCAAGCTATTTAAAGGCACAGTCAACTTAGTGTATTTAAACGTCTGACCCACTGGAATTGTAATACAGTGAATTATAAGTGATATAATCTGTCTGTAAACAATTGCTGGAAAAATGACTTGTGTCGTGTACAAAGTAGATGTCCTAACCGACTTGCCAAAACTATAGTTTGTTAACAAGAAATTTGTGGAGTGGTTGAAAAACGAGTTTTAATGACTCCAACCTAAGTATGTTAACTTCTGACTTCAACTGTATAGGATTACATTAGAGCATTCTACGCTTTCTTCATTTGATCCAATTCAACGTTGCCAATTATTTAATGACATGACAATTAAGTGGAGTGTCTAATCTTAGCTGGTCTGAGAGAACTGATGAGGCTTCTCTCCTTCATGTATACCTTGGTGTCTTTTGAAATGACCCAGTTGAGAGAAACTGTTTCCACAGTCAGAGTAGGAGTAAGGCTTCTATCCTGTGTGTATACCTTCATGTTGTTTTAAGGTGCCCAGTCGAGAGAAACTCGCGCCACAGTCAGAGCAGGAGTAAGGCTTCTCTCCTGTGTGTATACGTTCATGTTGTTTTAAGGTGCCCGGATGAGAGAAACTCGCCCCACAGTCAGAGCAGTAGAAAGGCTTCTCTCCTGTGTGTATACGTTCATGTCTTTTTAAGTCACCCAGTTGAGAGAAACTCTTTCCACAGTCAGAACAGGAGTAAGGCTTCTCTCCTGTGTGTGTTCTTTGATGAACTATTAGCTCATTTGATGTTGTGAAGCATTTTACACAGTCAGAGCAAGAGTACGGCTTCTCTCCTGTGTGTATACGTTCATGTTGTTTTAAGGTGCCCGGATGAGAGAAACTCGCCCCACAGTCAGAGCAGGAGTAAGGCTTCTCTCCTGTGTGCATACGTTCATGTTGTTTTAAGTTACCCAGTCGAGAGAAACTCTTTCCACAGTCAGAGCAGGAGTACGGCTTCACTCCTGTGTGTGTACGTTCATGTTGTTTTAAGGTGCCCAGTCGAGAGAACCTTGCCCCACAGTCAGAGCAGAAGTAAGGCTTCTCTCCTGTGTGTGTTCTTTGGTGGACTTTTAGCTCAGTTGATGTTGTAAAGCATTTTACACAGTCAGAGCAGGAGTAAGGCTTCTCTCCTGTGTGTGTTCCATGATGAACTTTTAGCTCAGTTGATGTTTTGAAACATTTTACACAGTCAGAGCAGGAGTAAGGTTTCACTTCTGTATGTATACGTTCATGTCTTTTTAAGTGGCCCAGTTGAGAGAAACTCTTTCCACAGTCAGAGCAGAAGTAAGGCTTCTCTCCTGTGTGTATACGTTCATGTTGTTTTAAGGTGCCCAGTCGAGAGAAACTCGCCCCACAGACAGAGCAGGAGTAAGGCTTCTCTCCTGTGTGTGTTCTTTGGTGAACTATTAGCTCAGTTATTGTTGTGAAGCATTTTACACAGTCAGGGCAGGAGTAAGGCTTCTCTCCTGTGTGTATACGTTCATGTTGTTTTAAGTTGCCTAGTTGAGAGAACCTCGCCCCACAGTCAGAGCAGGAGTAAGGCTTCTCTCCTGTATGTGTTCTCTGATGAACTTTTAGCTCAGTTGATGTTGTGAAGCATTTTACACAGTCAGAGCAGGAGTAAGGCTTCTCTCCTGTGTGTATACGTTCATGTTGTTTTAAGGTGCCCAGTCGAGAGAAACTCGCCCCACAGTCAGAGCAGGAGTAAGGCTTTTCTCCTGTGTGTATTTTTAGGTGTATTTTTAGTTTTGATGGAAGTGGGAAAATCTCCTCACAATGTGGGCAGTGGTGAGACCTCCTAGCTCTGTGATCTTCCTGATGTTGCTCTCTGGATGTAGAGAATGTCTCAACGTGGTCTCCTGTGTGAACAACACCAGAAGAACCAGTCAGTTGGTGTGATATTCATGTCAATCAAATGTATATTATGAAGCCCTTTTTACATCAGTTGTAACAAAGTGTTCTACAGAAACCCACCCAAATTCCCCAAAGAGCAAGCAATGCAGATGTAGAAGCACATTGGCCACGAGGAATCCCCTAGAAAATAGGAACCTTGGAAGAAACAGAGAGGAACCAGGCTCAAAGGGGTGGCCACTTCTGGCTGTACCGGGTGACATACAGTTGAAGTCAGAAGTTTACATACACTTAGGTTGGAGTCATTAAAACTCATTTTTCAACCACTCCACAAATTTCTTGTTAACAAACTATAGTTTTGGCAAGTCGGTTAGGACATCTACTTTGTACATGACACAAGTAATTTTTCCAACAATTGTTTTCAGACAGATTATTTCACTTATAATTTTCTGTATCATAATTAGTGGGTCAGAAGTTTACATACACGAAGTTGACTGTACCTTTAAACAGCTTGGAAAATTCCAGAAAATTATGTCATGGCTTTAGAAGCTTCTGATAGGCTAATTTACATCATTTGAGTCAATTGGAGGTGTACCTGTGGATGTATTTTAAGGCCTACCTTGAAACTCTCTGCCTCTTTGCTTGACCTCATGGGAAAATCAAAAGAAATCAGCCAAGACCTCACAAAACAAATTGTAGACCTCTACAAGTCTGGTTCACCCTTGGAAGAAATTTCCAAACGCCTGGGCGTTTGTACAACGTTCATCTGTACAAACAATAGTATGCAGGTATAAACAGCATGGGACCACGCAACCGTCATACCGCACAGGAAGGAGATGCGTTCGGTCTCCTAGAGATGAATGTACTTTGGTGCGAAAAGTGCAAATCAATCCCAGAACAACAGCAAAGAACCTTGTGAAGATGCTGGAGGAAACAGGTACAAAAGTATCTATATTCACAGTAGAAAGAGTCCTATATCGACATAACCTGAAAGGCCGCTCAGCAAGGAAGAAGCCACTGCTCCAAAACCACCATAAAAAAAAGCCAGACTACGGTTTGCAACTGCACATGGGGACAAAGATTGTACTTTTTGGAGAAATGTCCTCTGGTCTGATGAAACAAAATTGGAACTGTTTGGCCATAATGACCATCGTTATGTTTGGAGGAAAAAGGGTGGGTGGGTTTGCAAGCTGAAGAACACCATCCCAACCGTGAGGAACGGGGGTGGCAGCATCATGTTGTGGGGGTGCTTTGCTGCAAGAGGGGCTGGTGCACTTCACAAAATAGATGGCAACATGAGGGAGGAAAATTATGTGGATATACTGAAGCAACATCTCAAGACATCACAGTCAGGAAGTAAAAGCTTGTTCGCAAATGGGTCTTCCAAATGGACAATGACCCCAAGCATACTTCCAAAGTTGTGGCAAAATGGCTTAAGGACAACAAAGTCAAGGTATTGGAGTGGCCATCACAAAGCCCTGACCTCAAACCTATAGAACATTTTTGGGCAGAACTGAAAAGTGTGTGTGCGAGCAAGGAGGCCTACAAGCCTGACTCAGTTACACCAGCTCTGTCAGGAGGAATGGGCCAAAATTTACCCAACATATTGTGGGAAGCTTGTGGAAGGCTACCCGAAATGTTTGACCCAAGTTAAACAATTTAAAGGCAATGCTACCAAATACTATTTGAGTGTATGTAAACTTCTGACCCACTGGGAATGTAATGAAAGAAATAAAAGCTGAAATAAATCATTCTCTCTATTATTATTCTGGCATTTCACATTCTTAATATAAAGTGGTGATCCTAACTGACCTAAGACAGGGAATCTTTACTAGGATTAAATGTCAGGAATTGTGAAAAACGGAGTTTAAATGTATTTGGTGTATAAGGTGTATGTAAACTTCCGACTTCAACTGTATGTATTCATGTCAGTAGGCTGTGCAATACAAAAGGGGAATAAAACTATTCTAAAAGTGGGTAAGAGTTGAAAGCTAAAAAGAGTCAAAAGTCATGAAAATGTTGTTATATCATCCTCCACTCACTATCACAAGGGTTAGTAACTACACAGACTCATTTCATAGAAGCTTTTAAAAAACGGGCAGTTTATCTACTTCACTTCTTTAGGCTATCCTCTGAGCACTCCAGATAGCTCAGTGAATAAAACAAATGCTGGCAATACTGGTGTCATCCCTGCAAGACTCCGTAGCATGAAATAACATTACCTTCTCATTTAAACAGTTCACCATCAAACAGTTCTACTGCAACTTTTCATGCCCAGAGGGAAGTTGAAACGAACAACACAAGCTTTGTTGTGCAGTGTGGAGTTTCTCAGCGATGTGTGATGTCAGAACTACAGAATTCAACCTAGCAATAGACTGGGTCATGTCATGACTTGCCCTTTTGGGTGAGGATCATAGGCGCCAGATCCCATCACCCTTTCCCCTCCCCTCTTTCGCTCTCTCCCACCAGTTTTATGGTCCTCTTAACATGTGTCTTGAGGTCGACATAAATTCTTACTGACCTCCAGGCATTGACCTGGAAATTCTCTGATGACGTCAGACTCATTCTGAACAGGTTGCAGCCTACCAGGATACTTGGTTTTCCTTCCCTTGGCATGTGCGCTTGTGTAAGCAAACGTACCACGGACAACGGAACATTTAATGAGGATTTATGCCGGGATAACTTAAAACTTGTTAGGGATCGGTGTCCTGTCTACGGGACAGTTGTTACTCAATTAGCATAATGTGTTAATGTGTTTTTTAGCGGGGGTGGGGGGGGGAGAGAATGTAGGTACATATAGGTGTCTTATATGGGCAGAAAGCTTAAATTATTGTTAATCAAACTGCATTGTCCAATTTACAGTAGCTATTACAGCGACAAAATGCCATTCTATTGTTTGAGGAGAGTGCAGAACAACAAAACACTATTTCCACCCCGACAGGTTTGATACAGTCACATCTGAAGGTAAAATATTGACTTTACATTCCGAAATCTTGCTCTGATTTGTCATCCAAAGGGTCCCAGAGATAACACATAGTGTTGTTTGGTTAGATAAAATCATTTTTCATATCCTAAAAAAGGTCCATGTAGCATGCACGATCGATTTTGTATTTCCCCTCATTCAACTTGCAAAGAAAGAAATCGGTGAAAATCAAACGCTAAAACGTTGTTTCAACCAGTCAAATTACATTTGTGCTTATTCCTCAGACACTCGAGAAAGTAACCAGCCTTTGTTAGATCAGTCTGCATTCAGTCAATCCACTGGGAAACCAGTTTTAGCCAGGATGGCATCATGGCCATACGGCATCATTGCAAGCCGATGACACGGTTGGTGTTCACTTGATTGACTGTGTCTTTGTCAAATTACCACCTATCGTTTTGAAACCAAGCTAGCTAGATGGATGGAAAGGTGGAAACACTTTGTCCGTCACACAATCTTTCAGCTAGCACGCCAGGAGGCTAGTTCCGTTTGGACATTAATGCAAGGACATGTCAAAGAGCGTTACGCATATCTGTGAGTTATGAAACCGAAGTGTTTTGCAAATTTTGAACTTACAATATGGCTACTAATACTGGAAAAGCTCAATAAAAATCCAGGTATACAGATTGTGGACGATATTCTAGCAGAAATCTATCGGGAAAATAGACGCTAACGTTACCTGAGACTGGTAAGTGAAATACGAGTCTTTATATTCTTTTATATTGTAAATCCAAAAGCCACAACATGTCAAAGTCAACATCCAATACACATTGGGCTCCCGACTGGCGCAGTGGTCTAACACACTGCAGTACCTGGTTTGAATCTAGGCTGCATCACATCCGGCTGTGATTGGGAGTCCCATAGGACAGCGCACAATTGGCCCAGCTTCTGGGTTTGGCCGGGGTAGGCGTCATTGTAAATAAGAATTTGTACTGACTTGCCTAGCTAAATAAAGTTTAATATAAAAAAGAAACAAATAATTGGTACACACCATTGGTACACACCATTATTCACCACTCTATATAATATATGTTTATATTTATGGTAATAAGTGGTAATAATATATGTTTATAGTTGTGTTGTTGTATATTTGATGTAATGCTAAAATAAAGGTTCAATAAAATAAGCTCTAAACTTGAATTCTTACAGATCTTTTTTTTTTGGTGGTAAAGACTGACTTCAAAGAGACCACATTCAAGTCCTCCATCCCCCACTTAGTCTGACTACTGCTCTCTCTGGCTCCACAACTCACCCCGCCCGGCCATCTAGAGGTGTGAAAACAGAGAAACAACAGTCCATCATTACGTTAAGGCATGAAGGTCAGTCAAGGCGTAACATTTCAAGAACTTTGAAAGTTTCTTCAAGTGCAGTTGCAAAAACCATCACTCACTATGATGAAACTGGGCTCTCATGAGGACCGCCACAGGAAAGGAAGACCCAGAGTTACCTCTGCTGCAGAGAATAAGTTAGAGTTAACTGCACCTCAGAGTTCAAGTAACAGACACATCTCAACATAAACTGTTCAGAGGAGACTGTGTGAATCAGGCCTTCATGGTCGAATTGCTGCAAAGAAACCACTACTAAAGGACAATAATAAGAAGAGACTTGCTTGGGCCAAGAAACACGAGCAATGGACATTAGACTGGTGGAAATCTGTCCTTTGGTCTGAGGAGTCCTAATTTTAGATTTTTGTTGCAACTGCCGTGTCTTTGTGAGACGCAGAGTAGGTGAACTGATGATCTCTGCATGTGTGGTTCCCACCATGAAGCATGGAGAAGGAGGTGTGATGGTGCTTTGCTGGTGACATGGTCTGTGATTTATTTATAATTCAAGGCACACTTAACCAGCATTCTGCAGCGATACTCCATCCCATCTGGTTTGCGCTTAGTGAGACTATAATTTGTTTTTCAACAGGACAATGACCCAAAACACACCTCCAGGCTGTGTAAGGGTTATTTGACCAAGGAGAGTGATGAGGTGCTGCATCAGCTGACCTCGCCTCCACATTCACCCGACCTCAACCCAATTGAGATGCTTTGGGATGAGTTGGACTGCAGAGTGAAGGAAAAGCAACCAACAAGTGCTCAGCATACATGGGAGCTCCTTCAAGACATTTCTTAAAGCATTCCTCATGAAGCTGGTTGAAGCTGGTGTGCAAAGCTGTCATCAAGTCAAAGGGTGGCTACTTTGAAGAATCTCAAATCTCAAATATATTTAGATTTGTTTAACACTTTTTGGGTTACTACACGACTCCATATGTGTTATTTCATAGTTTTGATGTATTCACTATTATTCTACAATGTGGAAAATAGTAAAACTAAAGAAACCCTTGAATGAGTAGTTGTGTCCAGACTTTTGACTGGTACTGTACATATGACTTCATATCAGTAGGCAGTTCAATACAAAAGGGAATTAAGCTATTAGGGCCGTCCCCGACTAAAATAAATCCTGGTTGACCGAGAGTCGTCTGTTCTTTCAACCAATAAATTGGTTGAAATTGTAAAAAGTATAATTTTTTCCATATATAGACACACCCTATGTTTGAATAAAATCCACTATTATGTAGGCTACTGAGCTTGTCTGATGCTTTAAGCACTGCAATTAAAAATGAAAACACACAAATGACTCAAGAGGGAGCCAGAGATCAATATAGCCTAACCAGAAAGAAAAAAAACTGTTCCAGACCCCACCTTTCTCCTCCCCACTGCTGCTGTTCTCCGCAGATTCTGCCGTTACTCTCCTGAAGTTGCTGGTAACAGGCTACACCAGCGGTTGGCAACCTTTTCCATTTGGAGTGCCAGGGTATCATACCATTTCTACTGATCTGCGTGCCCGTTATGATTTTCGTCTGCACATTTCCGTGGAACCGTTTCATTTAATTTACAAGTCTTTATATCTCAAATCAATGTCATGTAAATAAATTATAACTATATTAAAATTATGCAATTCTAAAAGTAACTTCTATTGCCATTGTCAATATGTAAAGACAGCCTACATAAAGCCAACAATAAAAACATTGCAGCCTGCATGTAGAACATATTTCTTATGAAAATAAATATTCTATAAATCACATTGGCTATGCATGGCCTGACTGCAAGGAACTTTAAACATTGTATCTTCTATTAATTTGGTCTGGCCTGTGCTAGCAAACTTGCAACATTGTATCAAATATTCTGGGCCCTCAGGAAAAGGTGCAACACTCGCTCACCATGAAACATTCTTAGTTTAATTAATGATGTGTATGTGTAATACTGTGTGATTTAATTAGGTATTTAGTAAATAAATAATTAAACCCAATTTTGTATTGCTGATTCAACTTGTTAGCCTGGGTTCGTGAAGATAACCAAGAATTTATAACTTTCAGATGAGACTGAATTAAGGTGACGATTAATATTGACTGCTATTGATGTAACATATTACCAGGTCTTTAAGAGTTTATTCGGAAGATAACAGCTCTATAAATATTATTTAGTGGTGCCCCGACTCTCTAGTTAATTACATTTACATGATTACCTCAATCAGGTAATATTAATTACGGAGAAATTATTTTATAGAAAAGCATGTCATATCACTTAATCCGGCATAGCCAAAGACACGACACCATCATGCTTGACTTTTGGGGATAAGGTTA
Source organism: Oncorhynchus kisutch (assembly GCF_002021735.2). Taxonomy (NCBI): domain Eukaryota; kingdom Metazoa; phylum Chordata; class Actinopteri; order Salmoniformes; family Salmonidae; genus Oncorhynchus; species Oncorhynchus kisutch. The sequence goes on along the minus strand of NW_022262998.1, from coordinate 24,890 downwards.
TTTTGGCGGTAGGCAGTGTTGATTTGGACCCATCAGTCCAGAGAATGGACTTCCAGAAATCTTCAGGTTTGTCCAGGTGGTCTCTGGCAAAGTTAAGACGGGCAGTTTGGTTCTTGTGTGACAGCAGAGGCTTCTTCCTAGCAACCCTCCCATTTGGATTCAGTGTTCTTACTGTTGAAGCACAGTTACCTGAGATGCAGCAAGGGAGGTTTGCAAATCTCTAGATGTTATGTTTGGGTTGGCTTTTACCTGATTTATTATCGTTCTTGTGGCTCTTGGGGATATTTTGGAAGGGTGTCTGTCCACTTCTAGGCCGAGTTGCTGTCATGTTAAATGCTTTCCAAACGTAAATTGTTTACCTCACAGTGAACTGAAGGAGCTCAAATCTTTTTGAGATTATATTATAGCCTTCCCCAGACTGATGTGTTCCAACTACCCTCGTCCTGTTGTCTTCTGAGATCTCCTTTCCTCTCTGCATGGTGTGCTTTGCATTCACCTGGATGGGTAACACATAACTGACCAGGTTTCTTATCTCTGTCAGAGTCCCGCACAAACTCTTTCCTAACGATCTCTCCTTTGATTGGTTCATTTGGTACCCAATTATTTACCCACCTGAATCTACTTAGCTACTTGATTTAACCAATGCAACTTGGGGTTCACTTATTTTTGCACCTGCACTAATTCCTTTTTAATATTATTTTCCCACTACACACATGATTTCCTCTACACCAACATATGGTATTGGTATTAATAAACCTGTCATGTCAGATCAAAAGACTGGTTCTGATTAAATGACGATTTCATGGTAAAAACAAAAAAAAATCTCTAATTGCACAAGGGGTTCACAGACTTTCAAGCAGCACTGTATATATTTGCCACTGCTCGACTAAAAAAAGCTTGGTCGACCAACATCTATCCACCAAACAATCGACCAGTTGACTAAATGGGGTCAGCTCTAAAAGCTGTTCAACAGTTGAGGGCAAAAAAATGGGCATACGGGGTGAATATTATGCGTCATAATCAATGATCATCCTCCACTCACTATCACAAGGGTTAGTAACTACACAGACTCATTTCATAGAGCTTTAAAACACTGGCAGTTTGTCTACTTCACTTCTTTAGTCAACTCTCTGATCACTCCAGATAGCTCAGTTGTTCAGGGATGTGTAATGTCAGAATGACAGAATTCAACCTATCAATAGACTGGGTCATAACTTATGGAGGTCTAATATATGAAGATAACTTATGGATAGAACCTGCTCTTACCATGAGTAACAGACGTCCCAATCTTCTCCTCCTCCTCTTCATCTTTAATGTTGACATTCAGCTCCAGTGTTTGACTGCAGTCTTCCAGCTTCACTGATGTCATCTCTGGATCCTGCAGCGCAAACTGGGCTCCACTGTCACAATCAGGACCCAGTGACCGTAGGTTTGGATTCAGTGTGGAAGGAGAGAGGCAGGCTGGGTTTGTCCTCACTGTTGATGTTACTAACCTCAGATTTAATCTGAGTTGGCCAGTAGTAATAAAGAGAAACGGACACAAAAGTTAGTCTTAAATTCTGGCACTTTCTTTATTCTCAAACTATATTAGATCAGGTACCTAAAGCATTGACAAACCATTCAATTCATTTCAAATTAGACACAAGGTTCACACTATAAATTAGTCTACGCGACGTAAATGCACTAAACCTATAGTAGATTTCCTAAATTCACACACAGAGGACTCAGAAAGTATTCAGACCCCTTGACTTCTCCACGTTTTGTTACGTTACAGCCTTATTATAAAATGGATTCAATTGTTTTCCCCCTCACCAATCTACAGACGATACCCCATAATGACAAAGCAAAAACATGTTTTTACCATTTTTTGCAAATGTATTAAAAATTTTACAGAAATATCACATTTACTTACGTATTCAGACCATTCACTCAGTACTTTTTTGAAGCAACTTTGGCAGCGATTACAGCCTCAAGTCTTCTTGTGTATGACGCTACAAGCGTGGCACTAGAGGTCAACTGACTAATCGGCATGGCCGATTAATTAGGGACGATTTCAAGCTTTCATTAAAAATTGTAATTGGCATTTTTGGACTGATTACATTGCATTCCACAAGGAAACTGCGTGGCAGGCTGACCACCTGTTTACACGAGTGCAGCAAGGAGCCAAGGTAAGTTGCTAGCTAGCATTAAACTTATCTTATAAAAACCAATCAATCTTCACATAATCACTAGTTAACTACACATGGTTGATGATATTACTAGTTTGTCCTGCGTGGCATATAATCAATGCGGTGCCTGTTAATTATCATCGAATCACAGCCTACTTCGCCAAGCGGGGGATGATTTGCAACAAAAGTACAATCGTTGCACGAATATACCTAACCATAAACATCAATGCCTTTCTTAAAATCAATACCAGAAGTCAATTTTTAGTTAAAATAAATTAATGTTAGCAGGCAATACTAACTAGTGAAATTGTGTCACTTCTCTGGCGTTCATTGCGCAGGGCCGTTTGGGCCGTCTGGCTCGTTGGAAAATAATTTGCCAGAATTTTACATAATTATGACTTAACATTGAAGGTTGTTCAATGTAACAGCAATATTTAGACTTAGGGTTGCCGCCCGTTCGATAAAATACGGAACGGTTTCGTATTTCACAAAGAATAAACGTTTTGTTTTCGAAATGATCGTTTCCGGATTTTACCATTTTAATGACCAACGGCTTGCATTTCTGTGTTTATTATAATGAAGTCTATGATTTGATAGGTCAGTCTGACTGAGCGGTGGTAGGCAGCAGCAGGCTCATAACCATTCATTCAAACTTTACTACGTTTGCCAGCAGCTCTTGGCAATGCTTGCTTCACAGCACTGTTAATGACATCAAGCCTATCAACTCCTGAGATTAGGCAGGCAATACTAAAGTGCCTATTAGAACATCCAATAGTCAAAGGTATATGAAATACAAATGGTATAGAGAGAAATAGTCAACGCTTCATAATTCTTATAATAACTACAACCTAAAACTTCTTAACTGAGAATATTGAACCACCAGCTTTCATATGTTCTCATGTTCTGAGCAAGGAACTTAAACGTTAGCTTTTTTACATGGCACATATTGCAATTTTACTTTCTTCTCCAACAAAGTGTTTTTGCATTATTTAAACAACATTGAGCATGTTTCAATATGTAGTTGAGACTAAATATATTTTATTTATGTACTTCCGGCGCCGACAGAGATGGCCGCCTCGCTTCGCGTTCCTAGGAAACTATGCATATTTTTTTTTTTTTTACGTGTTATTTCTTACACTAGTACCCCAGGTCATCTTAGGTTTCATCACATACAGCCGAGAAGAACTACTGAATATAAGATCAGCGTCAACTCACCATCAGTACGACCAAGAATATGTTTTTCGCGATGCGGATCCTGTGTTCTGCCTTACAACCAGTGCCACGGGATGGTTCCCATGCAGCGACCCAAAAAAACGACTCAGAAAAAGAGGGAAACGAAGCGGTCTTCTGGTCAGACTCCGGAGACGGGCACATCGTGCACCACTCCCTAGCATTCTTCTTGCCAATGTCCAGTCTCTTGACAACAAGGTTGATGAAATCCGAGCAAGGGTAGCATTCCAGAGGGACATCAGAGACTGTAACGTTCTCTGCTTCACGGAAACATGGCTAACTGGAGAGACGCAATCCGAAGCGGTGCAGCCAGCGGGATTCTCCACGCATCGCGCCGACAGAAACGAACATCTTTCTGGTAAGAAGAGGGGCGGGGGCGTATGCCTTATGGCCAACGTGACATGGTGTGATGAAAGAAACATACAGGAACTCAAGTCCTTCTGTTCACCTGATTTAGAATTCCTCACAATCAAATGTAGACCGCATTATCTACCAAGAGAATTCTCTTCGATTATAATCACAGCCGTATATATCCCCCCCCAAGCAGACACATCGATGGCTCTGAACGAACTTTATTTAACTCTCTGCAAACTGGAAACGATTTATCCGGAGGCTGCATTCATTGTAGCTGGGGATTTTAACAAGGCTAATCTGAAAACAAGACTCCCTAAATTATCGATTGCGCAACCAGGGGTGGAAAGACCCTGGATCATTGTTACTCTAACTTCCGCGATGCATATAAGGCCCTGCCCCGCCCCCCTTTCGGAAAAGCTGACCACGACTCCATTTTGTTGATCCCTGCCTACAGACAGAAACTAAAACAAGAAGCTCCCACGCTGAGGTCTGTCCAACGCTGGTCCGACCAAGCTGACTCCACACTCCAAGACTGCTTCCTTCACGCGGACTGGGAGATGTTTCATATTGCGTCAGCCAACAACATTGACGAATACGCTGATTCGGTGTGCGAGTTCATTAGAACGTGCGTTGAAGATGTCATTCCCATAGCAACGATTAAAACATTCCCCAACCAGAAACCGTGGATTGATGGCAGCATTCGTGTGGAACTGAAGGCGCGAACCACTGCTTTTAATCAGGGCAAGGTGTCTGGTAACATGAATGAATACAAACAGTGCAGCTATTCCCTCCGCAAGGCTATCAAACAAGCTAAGCGCCAGTACAGAGACAAAGTAGAATCTCAATTCAACGGCTCAGACACAAGAGGCATGTGGCAGGGTCTACAGTCAATCACGGACTACAGGAAGAAACCCAGCCCAGTCATGGACCAGGATGTCTTGCTCCCAGGCAGACTAAACAACTTTTTTGCCCACTTTGAGGACAATACAGTGCCACTGACACGGCCTGCAACAAAAACATGCGGTCTCTCCTTCACTGCAGCCGAAGTGAGTAAGACATTTAAACGTGTTAACCCTCGCAAGGCTGCAGGCCCAGACGGCATCCCTAGCCGCGCCCTCAGAGCATGCGCAGACCAGCTGGCCGGTGTGTTTACGGACATATTCAACCAATCCCTATACCAGTCTGCTGTTCCCACATGCTTCAAGAGGGCCACCATTGTTCCTGTTCCCAAGAAAGCTAAGGTAACTGAGCTAAACGACTACCGCCCCGTAGCACTCACATCCGTCATCATGAAGTGCTTTGAGAGACTAGTCAAGGACCATATCACCTCCACCCTACCTGACACCCTTGACCCACTCCAATTTGCTTACCGCCCAAATAGGTCCACAGACGATGCAATCTCAACCACACTGCACACTGCCCTAACCCATCTGGACAAGAGGAATACCTATGTGAGAATGCTGTTCATCGACTACAGCTCGGCATTCAACACCATAGTACCCTCCAAGCTCGTCATCAAGCTCGAGACCCTGGGTCTCGACCCCGCCCTGTGCAACTGGGTACTGGACTTCCTGACGGGCCGCCCCCAGGTGGTGAGGGTAGGCAACAACATCTCCTCCCCGCTGATCCTCAACACTGGGGCCCCACAAGGGTGCGTTCTGAGCCCTCTCCTGTACTCCCTGTTCACCCACGACTGCGTGGCCACGCACGCCTCCAACTCAATCATCAAGTTTGCGGACGACACAACAGTGGTAGGCTTGATTACCAACAACGACGAGACGGCCTACAGGGAGGAGGTGAGGGCCCTCGGAGTGTGGTGTCAGGAAAATAACCTCACACTCAACGTCAACAAAACTAAGGAGATGATTGTGGACTTCAGGAAACAGCAGAGGGAACACCCCCCCATCCACATCGATGGAACAGTAGTGGAGAGGGTAGCAAGTTTTAAGTTCCTCGGCATACACATCACAGACAAACTGAATTGGTCCACTCACACAGACAGCATCGTGAGGAAGGCGCAGCAGCGCCTCTTCAACCTCAGGAGGCTGAAGAAATTCGGCTTGTCACCAAAAGCACTCACAAACTTCTACAGATGCACAATCGAGAGCATCCTGGCGGGCTGTATCACCGCCTGGTATGGCAACTGCACCGCCCTCAACCGTAAGGCTCTCCAGAGGGTAGTGAGGTCTGCACAACGCATCACCGGGGGCAAACTACCTGCCCTCCAGGACACCTACACCACCCGATGCTACAGGAAGGCCATAAAGATCATCAAGGACATCAACCACCCGAGCCACTGCCTGTTCACCCCGCTGTCATCCAGAAGGCGAGGTCAGTACAGGTGCATCAAAGCTGGGACCGAGAGACTGAAAAACAGCTTCTATCTCAAGGCCATCAGACTGTTAAACAGCCACCACTAACATTGAGTGGCTACTGCCAACATACTGTCAATGACACTGACTCTACTCCAGCCACTTTAATCATGGGAATTGATGGGAAATGATGTAAATATATCACTAGCCACTTTAAACAATGCTACCTTATATAATGTTACTTACCCTACATTATTCATCTCATATGCATACGTAGATACTGTACTCTATATCATCGACTGCATCCTTATGTAATACATGTATCACTAGCCACTTTAACTATGCCACTTGGTTTACATACTCATCTCATATGTATATACTGTACTCGATATCATCTACTGTATCTTGCCTATGCTGCTCTGTACCATCACTCATTCATATATCCTTATGTACATATTCTTTATCCCCTTACACTGTGTATAAGACAGTAGTTTTTTTTTTGAATTGTTAGTTAGATTACTTGTTCGTTATTACTGCATTGTCGGAACTAGAAGCACAAGCATTTCGCTACACTCGCATTAACATCTGCTAACCATGTGTATGTGACAAATAAATGTGATTTGATTTGAAGTTAATAAAAGTGTTCATCGCTCATTCAGTATTGTTGTAATTGTCATTATTACTTATATTATATACATATATGTATGTTTTTTTATTTTTATTTAATTGTCCGATTAATCTATATCTGCTTTTTTTTGGCCCTCCAATAATCGGTATCGGCGTTAAACTCATAATCGGTCGACCTCTACATGGCACACCTGTATTTGGGGAGTTTCTCTCATTCTTCTCTGCATTTCCTCTCAAGCTCTGTCAGGTTGGATGGTGAGCATCGCTAAACATCCATTTTCAGGTCTCTCCAGGGATGTTCGATCTGGCTGTGTTGTCTTGGCTGTGTGCTTAGGGTCATTGTCCTGTTGGAAGGTGAACCTTCACCCCAGTCTGAGGACCTTGGAAGGTTTTCATTAAGGATCTCTTTGTAATTTGCTCCATTCATTTTCCCCTCGATCCTGTCTCCCAGTCCCTGCCGCTGAAAAACATCCCCACAGCATGATGATGCCACCACCATGCTTCACCGTAGGGATGGTGCCAGGTTTTCTCCAGATGTGTTTCATCAGACCAGAGAATATTATTTCTCATGGTCCGAGACCTTTAGTCGTCGTTTGGCAAACTCCAAGTGGTCTGTCATGTGCCTTTTATTAAGGAGTGGCTTCCGTCTGGACACGCTACCATAAAGTGCTGACTGGTGAAGCGCTGCAGAGATGGTTGTCCTTCTGGAAGGTTCTCCCATCTCCACAGAGGAACGCTGGAGCTCTGTCAGAGTGACCATTGGGTTCTTGGTCACCTCCCTGACCAAGGCCCTTCTACCCGATTATTCAGTTTGGCCGGGCGGTGAGCTCTAGGAAGAGTCAATCCTGTCTCAAATCTCTACAGACAAATCATTTGACCTCATGGCTTGGTTTTTGCTCTGACATGCACTGTTAACTGTGGGACCTTATATAAACAGGCGTGTGCCTTTCCAAATCATGTCCAATCAATTGAATTTACCACAGGTGGACAACAATCAAGTTGTAGAAACATGTCAAGGATGATCAATGGAAACAGGATGCACCTGAGCTCAATTTGAAGTCTCATAGCAAAGGGTCCGAATACTTATGGAAATAAGGCATTTGTTTTGTTTGCAAACAAATCTAAAAATCTGTTTTCGCTTTGTCATTATGGCATATTGTGTGTAGATTGAGGAAAAATGTAATTGAATCCATTTTAGAATAAGGCTAACGTAACAAAATGTGGAAAAGGGGAAGGGGTCTGAATACTTTCCGAATGCCCTGTAAGGAACTGGCAACTCGTTCTCATTCTGAGAAATAAGGTTGGCCCCTTGATTTAACATCTGAACAAAGCAGACAGGCTAACAAGCTTTTCAAACAGTTGGAGACAGACAGAAGGATGTGTTCATAACAATTCAAATGTTCAGCCTTGTTAGCAAATAGATCCAAGTTGGCTAAACTTGAAATATAAAGATTAGCTGGCTAGTCACTAGCACGTGGGCTTGAGAGATTGTTGATGAGACATGTGTTAATGTTCTATAATGCCTACAATAAGTTAGTCATTACTAGTTACATTTGTATTACAGAAAGGGTCAATTTAATAGACTTGAAAGCCAGATCAGTGATTATTGCAACAACAACACAAAAGCATGTTAAACTATTTTTATATAAAATAATAAATGATTAGTTGGTCTTATGGTTGTGGAAGGCTTTTATTTAGCCTAAATATAACAACCACAAGCGCTGAATTCATTTGATTATTGACTGTTAGAAAGGCAGTGTATTTGACCTTTAATTGTACAATGCTTATTTAGAGAAAAACTAAATGTAGATATCTTGAATTGCCCAGAAGTTTGAAAACTGAAGATACAGCTGTATGATTTTTTGGTCCATATCGTCCAGCCCCAATGGAGAACATTAGAGTAAAGTACAATACTTCATACTGTACTGTACTCTGTACTGTTGTACTCTACTGAACTAACTGTTACTTTTCTTTCCTGTACTCTACTGTACTGTGCTTTCCAATCTTGTGAAACAGTAGCTATGTTTCCAAGAAGTTATCCAGTGATTGTTTTTTGTTGACATGTAGAAAAAGTTTGAATAGAAAATAGATCAGACAATTGCCCACTAGGTTGTTTCCATTTAACTATCTTGTGCTGATAAAAACAGCTGTACGTAATGACGCACCTCGTACTGTCAAAATGATTCAGCAATCATAATTTATTCAACAAACACTGTTTTCATCCTCATTTGACAGAATAAAGAAACTGAAACAAAAGAAACATCCACCCGTCAAACAGATAAAAATGTTGTCGAGCATTAAAACATTTCTCCTATATCTGCCGTTTCCATTACACATGTCGCAAATAATGTTTTTACCACATTGCTTTGTTGAATGCACCAGAGTCAATGAAAACCTGCCTAATGATGTCTGAGTGATTGGTTCAGATTTGGTCAGGTCTAATGTTTGGCTTTCAAGTCTATTAAATTGACCCTTTCTGTTGCATTGGCTTTATTAGTCCTGGTTCCTGTGATTAATAAATGTGTCTATTTAAGCGTTGAATAGACCCATCAGCTACCCAACTTTATCAGGAGTTATCCTGAGCTGATTTGCAATGAGAATCAATGTGTTTACATAGTGGGAAATGTAGAAGTATAATTTTTTTGCTATGATCATCTCGTCAAAAATGTACGGAGAAACTTGAAACCACTGATTATCATGACAATTTAGCTGACGGGGTTCAACTCCCGGACAACAGAGGTTTCAGAGTCCTGCAATAGAGCTGAGATGCTAATATTTGTGTAAACTCTACATAGTTGTGTTCTGTGGGTGTCACTGAATAGGCTGAACAATCCATAGGTAAGACTGTAGAGTGCAATATGAATGTCCAACACAAACAAAAGACCCTCCATACTCAACTGGTGGACCTCGGGCCGGATCCAGAATGGGGTGAATACGGACCCCCTAATTCTTGCCTTTGGGATACGAACCCTGGTAAAAAAAGACATGGACAGGTTTAGGATTGCAGGAAATTAGCTTTAAAACAGTTAAATGTTTTCTCTGCTAAGAGGAGGGTTGTTAAGATTTTGGGGTTGCAAGTTAGGGGTTTGTTACAACGCCAATAAATGACAATATCCATCTGGACCTTCTGAAAAAGTACTGGAGAACCCCTGTAATAGACTGACTGGGAAGGAGATTTTTCAGTCAAAGTCCTGCAATAACAGCTAAGAAGCTAATATTTGTGAAAACTCTTGATAATAGTTTTCTGTTGGTGTCACAGGTTTCATTGGTGCACAATCCAACCCGATTCATAAGTGCATATATGAATGCCCCCAATGCAAATGTGTGGTCTAATACCTCCACAGTGTGATTTCAACGTTTTTTTCTGGTTATTTTCAAACTTTTTAATTACATTTTTTTTACCTTTATTTAACAAGGCAAGTCAGTCAAAAGAACATATTCTTATTCACAATGACGACCAAGACCGGCCAAACCTGGACGCCGCTGGGCCAATTGTGAGCCGCCCTATGGGACTCAATAATGAAACTAATTCATTATTGTAATTAATTTTAAATGAAGTAACAACATTCAAATCATGTTTAGCGTTATCTAGTCCAAATATGGCATGATTGCACTATTTTGTATCAGTTTGCGTTACTTTCAATGAGGAACTTTTATTTTGAGGGGAACCGCAAATCACACTATTGTGGCTAATCGTTATTGTAGCTAACTTCACATAGGTAGGGACAAGCGACTACCAGGGCTGTTTCCAGCAGGATGGAGACGTTGGCCACGATCAGAACAAATGTATTATGTAGAACAAGCATGCCTCTGATTCCAAGGAATCATGTCAGTTCTATTCAGAGCACTTCAATCTGCAACTTTCCAAAACGTTTTTGTTCTGAACATCCCCAGGCAAAACCCAGAGCTATATACGAACCTGCAAAGCCTCCCAAATGAACGCGTGGTGGGCTCCGCATCGTGCGCTTTTAAAATATATTTTTTGCACGTTCTTCACTCAATCGGTTTGGCAACAAAACCTTTCCCAAACGTGATAATACCTTGACGGGTGTGTTATCTAGCATGTTATTACGTTATTTCGATATTAGACAGTTTAAACGTGCTATTACATACCTGTAGTAATAAAGAGAAACGGACAGCACAGTTTAAACGTTTTCTAAATTCTAAAGAATGGTGTGCGCCTACCGGAACTTCCTGTTCCCCACACTACCAAAGTGCAACAGAGACATCTACTGGATTGATGGACTAACTTCTGCTAAATCATGTAGAATATAAAAGTGAGATTGATTAGCTACACAAATAAAACTTGGTTTAAAAAACGAAACAGCAGTTTAAGTGCAACCCATTACATATGCATTGTAGATGATCTCTGTGGAAGGCCAAGAAGATCATCAAGAACCTCAGCCACCAGAGCCACGGCCTGTTCACCCTGCTACCGTCTTGAAGGCGAAGACAGTACAGGTGCATCAAAGCTGGTACCAAGAGAATGAAACCGCTTCTATCTCCAGGCCATAAGACTGTTAAACAGTCACCCTTGATTTGATTTAGAGAATATTGGTGACAAGCAAATTGGCTTGTCCCAGTGTGTAGAGGTGTCATGACATGTATTGAGTAGATAAATACAGATATACAGTACCAGTCAAAAGTTTGGACACACCTACTCATTCCAGGGTTTCTTTAGTTTTCTTATTTTCTACATTGTATAATAATAGTGAAGACATCAAAACTATTAAATAGCACATATGGAATCATGTAGTAACCAAAAAGGTGTTAAAAAAATCTAAATATATTTTATATTTGAGATTCTTCAAAGTAGCCACCCTTTGACTTGATGACAGCTTTGCACACGCTTGGCATTCTCTCAACCAGCTTCACCTGGAATACTTTTCCAACAGTCTTGAAGGAGTTCCCACATATGCTGAGCACTTGTTGGCTGCTTTTCCTTCATTCTGCGGTCTAACACATCACAAACCATCTCAATAATGTGTTGAGGTCAGTGATTGTGGAGGCCAGGTCATTTGATGCATCACTCCATCACTGTCCTTCTTGGTCAAATAGCCTTTACACAGCTATTCTTGTTGTTAATTTGAATGCCATGAATTAAACAAAAGCATATTTACCCCCAAAACTACAATGATTCAGTAGATCAAAGTTCCAGTACTCTAGCAGGTCTCACAGCTGCTTATGCTGACATAACATGTTAGTGAATAGGTCAGATTTAGCTTTGTGGTGCTCCTTTCAACTTCCTGTCTTGTTCAGCTTCAGAAAAACAGTAAATATGTCACTTGAAACATCGTGTTTTGGTAATTCCTTATACAAAAGAGAAGAGTTTAACGAGAACAAAAAAAATAAGTTTTCAATTAAGTTATCCAAACATATTCATAATTAATTATTAAAATAACTAATCTAGTTTTAAAATACAATTCATTAAACAAAAAGTATCCACCCAAACTAATGGTGAAAACTGATCATCACACCATCTCTATCTGATACATGTTGTGCCATCTCATTCTCACAGAAACTGCAGAGGGAAGCAGTACCACCCAGTCAACCAGCCTCACAGAGGGTATTCAACCCTAAAGGAAAATCTAAGGTGCTCTAAATATGTCTACAGTAGAAGCTAAGAAAACACACAAACGGACCAGGTGCATACTGATCAGTAAAGTAAAGAGAGGCTAACATTCTATAACACTCCCTTTCCTCACAGTGAGAAACAATAGGATTACAATAGTGTGTTACAATTTACTGAGAATTAAGTGATGGAATGATTTTAATCTTCACTAGTCAGAGAACAGATGAGGTTTCTCACATTTATGTACATGTTTGTGTCTTTTTAAGTGGCCATGTTGAGAGAAAGTCTTCCAATGGTCAGAGCAGGAGTAAAGCTTCTCTCCTGTGTGTATGCTTTGGAGTGTTCTTATGTTGCTCTGCTGAGAGAAAATATTCTCACAGTCAGAACAGGAGTAGGGCTTCTCTCCAGTGTTGAACTGTCAGATCCCTCGATATTTTGCCAGGTCTTCCCACAGTCAGAGCAGGGATACAGATTCTCTCCTGTGTCTATTTTTAGGTGTATTTTTAGCTTTGATAGAATTGGGAAAATCTCCTCAATGTGGGCAGTGGTGAGACCTCTTAGCTCTGGGATCTTCCTGCTGTTGCTCTCTGGATGTAGAGAATGTGTCAACATGGTCTCATGTGTGAACAACATCAGAAGAACCAGTCAGTTGGTGTGATACACATGTCAATCAAATGTATTTTATAAAGCCCTTTTTACATCTGCAGTTGTCATTAAGTGCTTTACAGATACCCTAACCTAACGTATCAGGCGTAAAATAAACACCACAAGCTTGCGGTTTTCAGGCTTTGACTTCCTCTCTGCCTTTTCCCTGAAAAACAGATGCTTCCGGTGTTCGTTGACTCCGCTGAGGGTGCAGGTACCGAGACCAAAACCCCAAAGAGCAAGCAATGCAGAAGCACAGTGGTAGTAAAAACTCCCTAGAAGGAAGGAACCTAGGAAGAAACCTAGACAGGAACCAGGCTCCAAGCAGTGGCCGGGCTCTGGCTGGGCCACTCAAGGACATTACGAGAATTGTCCAGAAGCCACTCCTGCGTTGTCTTGGCTGTGTGTTTAGGGTCGTTGTCCCGTTGGCAGGTGAACCTTCACCCCAGTCTGAAGTCCTGAGTGCTCTGGAGCAGGTTTTCATCAAGAATCTCTCTGACATCTACTGTCAACTTTGGTACCTGAAATAGACAGGTGTGTGCCTTTCCAAATCATGTCCAATCAATTGAATTTACCACAGCTGGACTCCAATCAAGTTGTAGAAACATCTCAAGTATAATCAATGGAAACAGGATGCACCAGAGCTCAATTTCAAGTCTGATAGCGAAAGGTCTGAATACTTATGTAAATAAGTATTTCTGTTTAAATGTGTTGTTTTTTTTGCAAACATTTCTAAAAACGTGTTTTCTTTGGTATTATGGGGTATTGTGTGTAGATTGCTGAGGAAAACGTTTTGTTTAATACATTTTGGAATAAGGCTACAAAGTAACAAAATGTGGAAAAAGTCAAAGGGGTCTAAATACTTTCGAAAGCACTGTAGCCTAATTTAGAAAAACGGGATTGTCTTCTTGTCCTCCTTTTTAATGTTACAAATAACAATGGAAATCAATAACTCTGTCTCTGTTGTCATATGTTTCTTTCTGGTAAGCCTTTCCCATCCTGGAGTCTGAGACATTGTGGAAATTTGTGGTAGAGAATAATGTATGACAATTTAGACACTACATTACCCTATAGTAGTTATCATCATCATGCTTTCCATGGTTTAAGCCTATAGCTAGCTATGCCTTGCTAACTAGTTATTGTGTTGTCCAGCTAGCTATAAAAGTGCATGCTAACACGAAAGATTTGTATAACTAACCCAAGATTGACCACACCCTGTTTCCAATTGGGAACTTTTATTATGAAGGCAAGCCGTAAATTCTACTGATGTGGATAGTCGTTATTGTGGCTAGCTTCACACAAAGGTGAGCCCAGCTAGCTAGCGAGTAGCGACCATATCATAGCTATTTGTCAGTTTCAGGTTAGGAAATTTAGCTAGCCACAGTAGCTAGTCATGGTTAGAAAGCACATTACATACTACATGGAAAGTATATTCTGCACAATGCGATATGGTAACTAGTTAGCAGGCCTAACAATAACGCAAACGTTTGCTAGCTACAGTTATGGCACTGCAGTTAGCTAGCAGGCCAAAATGCTAACTAACTTCCTCGTTCAGCAGAATTCATGTATACCCAAAAGAAAACTAAACAAATTGCATGTTAAACGTACCTTTCTCTCTCCGGTCTTGACGTTTCTGTCTCACCTATAACACTTTTTTTCCCGCATCAATCTATAGTATCATGTCAAAATTTTGCACACTGACCTTTTCGACCCCTGTTCTAAAGAAAATAATTAACTTTTTACTCAATACATTTTCCATGACACCCAAAAGTACTCATTTCATTCCGAATGCTTAGCAGGACAGGAAAATGGTCCAATTCACACAGTTACCAAGAGAACAACCCTGGTCATCCAGGTCGGTGGACTTACTAAACATAAATGCTTTGTTTGTAAATTGTCTTAGTGTTGGTGTGCCCCTGGCTATTAAATCATGTTTTGAATTTTTTGAATTGTAATTTATTTTGTTTACAATTGTGCCATCTGGTTCGTTTAATATAAGGAATGTGAATAATATTTTTTACTTTTGATACTTAAGTATATTTAAAACCCTTATACTTTGACTCAAGTATTTTACTAGACGACTTTCACTTTTGCAATTAAGGTATCTTTACTTTTACTGAAGTATAACAACTGGGTACTTTTCCCACCACTGGCTATTGGTTCCCTGTAATTACAAGTAGCACCCCACCAGATAGACTTCATTATTACTGGCCAAATCCTGTGTAACACCTAGTAATTACATTGTACTTGTGCAGATATTAAATATACTCTGTGTTGTACTAGTGTATTTGTTCTCCCACTTGGATGTCATTTTCACAAGCTTTAAATTGAGGGCCAGGTTGTCAGGGTGGGTAATGTACTGTATAGGTACACATTAATTACTCCTAAAGATATACTTAATTTTAACTAGCTAAATCCTGTGTAAGAACTCGAAATTACATTGTATTTAGGCAAACATTACATGTGCTTTGAAAGTGTCGTATTCCTCATCTGAGATGAGACTCGTTTTAGATCTGTTTTTGTAAGCTCAACCAAGTAAACCCAGATGGTTTCAGTAATTACATCTATATTTATTTACCAGGTAAATTGACTGAGAACACATTCTCATTTACAGCAACAACCTGGGGAATAGTTACAGTGGAGAGGAGGGGGGATGAATGAGCCAATTGGAAGCTAGGGATGATTAAGGTGGCCATGATGGTATGAGGGCCAGATTGGGAATTTAGCCAGGACCCTGGGGTAGACACCCCTACTCTTATGAATAGTGGCTTGGGATATATATATAGTGACCGCAGAGAGTCAGGGTACCCGTTTAAGGTCCCACCCGAAAGATGGCACACAGGGAAATGTCTCCAATCACTGTCCTGGGGCATTATGATTTTATTTTATACCAGAGGAAAGACTGCCTCCTGCTGGCCCTCCAACACCACTTCCAGCAGCATCTGTTTTCCCATCCAGAGACCGACCAGGACCAACCCTGCTTAGCTTCAGAGGCTAGCTAGGAGGGGGGTATATTGCTGGCAATTATTAATTAGAGCCTATAATAAGGACCTCATGAAAGGAAGTGTTACCAGCATCTCTTCTTTATGTATATGCTGGTGTGCTTTAAAAAACCCAAGAGTCAATGTCCGCATCCCCGTCAAAATCAAATTAGCTTAATAATGAACAATCCCCATCAAAAGCCTTCTGTTTAAGCTAGAGATGTATTTTTGAATTGGCTGTGTCTCAATTCAACACATCCGCTGATGTCAGCCTTCCGCATCTGTGGTGGAAGGTGGCAGAGCTGCGGTGTTGTTTGTCAGACCAGGAGACACTAACTTCTGTCTGTAGCCTACAAGGTGAGACTCACAAACAAGTACATTTTGCTCTAGGATGCCCACTAGTGTCTGAAGGTAGCAGGTACAAGTTTAAATGTTTTATGTTGAGACATATATATTGAAAAAAGGGGTTAAATACAGGTAAACATATATGTTTTACTGATCTTTCTTAATCTCTCAGACATAGGACAGAAACTTCAAAACCAACTTCCCTTTGAAAATTGTTAGCAATGTCATCCCCCGCTGTTAGCGTCAATTCCAGTCAATACACAAAGTATCCCAAATTACAATTCCACATTTTCCTCGTTCAAAAGCTATGAAGAGAATTGGATGTCAGAATTCAACCTAACAATAGACTGGGTCATAATGTATGGACGTCTAAATTATCAAGATAAATTATAGATAGAACCTGCTCTTACCATGAACAACAGATTTCCCAATCTTCTTCTCCTCATCTAGAATGTTGACATTCAGCTCCAGTGTTTGACTGCAGTCTTCCAGTTTCGCTGATCCCAGTTCTAAATAGAAGTCTGAGGTCAACTTCCTGGTTCTCCTCTGTGCAGGCCACACCCCCTCCCATTGTAATATTACGTATGAACACATTTTGAACAATGGCTTCCTAAAATGCTGTGGTGTTTACTAACACAGTAGGAAAGGTTGTGGTAGACGTGTTCCATCACAGACGAGTTCACAGCTCTTCCACTCTGAACAATGGGGATGGAAAGGGTAATGCAGCTTCCTCTCTGGTTCCATTCGACAAGAGAGTTCATAGCTCTGTTAGTCTGAGCATTCATAACAATGACGCCCTAAACTGCACCATCAATACCAGAGTTCTACAAGACTGTTTACATAATCAACAGGGCATTTCAACAGTCTGAGCCTGAATATAATCCTGGGCATATATTGAGCTCTAACAATGAAGAATGAATACTGTAGTGGTGTGAGAAAGGTAACACAAGCTTCCTCTGGTTCCATTTCACAATAGTAACTGGGTCATTATTGGATTGTGGTGTTAATGCTGTCCCTGGACTTTGGCACCACATAAAGCACTTTAAAATAAGAAATAATACTTTGTTTTATTTAACTGTTATTTAATAAGAAACATATTTAAGTAATTTATACTGCAAATTGGCTTATCCCCATGGTGATGTCTAGAGATGTAGTGACATGTTTTGAGTGTACATTATTTTGAATACCATGAAGTAAACAAATCATAGTATTTTCTGTATAGATAACCCAAAAAACCAAGTATGACCAGCACAAATTCATGTAGAATGTTTATTTTTCATAGGCAGATCAATAAGTTCATTGCAGTTATCCAAATACATGAACCAATGACTAAAGTAATCAATCTAGTTTTCTAAGGCAATTTAATAAACACTTGTAGTCATTTCAGAGCCTGCATATCATTAAAAAAAGTTGTTATGTAGTTAAAAATAATCCACCCAAACTAATGGTGAAAACGAATCACACCATCTCTATCTGATACACGTGTCTACCAGCGCATTCCCACAGAGAACTGCAGAGGGACAACTTGGTGTCAGAGCAAAACGTACTATATGTAACAAAAATCCATACCACACACTTTAGTATGATACAGTATGCTTTGTTACATTACAGTGGCCTACAAATGTAAAATGAGTAGTACAATATAATAAGATTTGTATGACGTATAATATGCTACGAATTACAATTCGTACAATATGTTACGAATATGCAATACGTATATTTTACTTATTCCAATTTGTTGTTGCTAACGTTAATGAAAATGCTAAGTAGTTGCATGCTAACCTAACATGCTTGGTACACTATATAAACAGAAAAGTATAAAGACACCCCTTTAAATTAGTAGAGTCGGCTATTTCAGCCACACCCGTTATTGACAGGTGGCATCCCATCTCTGTCCTCGGTTGCAACACTCACTAACGAGTTCCAAACTGCCTCTGGAAGCAACGTCAACACAAGAACTGTTAGTCAGGAGCTTCACAAAAAAATGGGTTTCTATGGCCGAGCAGCTGCACACAAGACTAAAATCACCCAGATGTGCAATGCCAAGCGTCAGCTGGAGTGGTGTAAAGCTCACCGCCATTGGACTCTGAAGCAGTGGAAACACGTTCTCTGGAGTTATGAATCCCGCCTTATCATCTGGAAGTCTGATGGACAAATCTGGGTTTGGCGGATGCCAGAAGAATGCTACCTGTCCCAATGCATAGTGCCAACTGTAAAGTTTGGTGGAAGAGGAATAATGGTCTGAGGCTGTTTTTCATGATTCGGGCTAGGCCCCTTAGTTCCAGTGAAGGGAAATCATAATGCTACAGCATACAATGACATTCAAGATGATTTTGTGCTGCCAACTTTGTGGCAACAGTTTGATAAAGACCCTTTCCTGTTTTAGCATGACAAGGCTCCTATACAAAGCGAGGTCCATACAGAAATGGTTTATCGAGATCGGTGTGGAAGAACTTGACTGGCCTACACAGAGCCCTGACCTGAACCCCATTTAACAACTTTGGGATGAATTGGAATGCCGACTTCGAGCCAGGCCTAATCGCCCAACATCACTTGTGACTGAATGAAAGAAATTCCCCACAGCAATGTTCCAACATCTAGTGGAAAGCCTTCCCAGAAGAGTGGAGGCTGTTATTTCAGCAAAAGGGGCACCAAGTCCATGATTTTGGAATGAGATGTTCAACGAGCAGGAGTCCACATACTTTTGGTCATGCAATGTTGTTGCAAAGTTGCTTATTAGCTAAAATGCTAAAGTACAAGTTGATGCATTTCTATGTTTTGTAGTAAAAAAGATGGAGAAAGATCATTTACAATGACATTCTATAATGCTCCCTTTCCTCTGCACGGTTAACACAGTGAGAAAAAATATATGATTACAATAGAGTGTTTCACTGTTACCACTTCCTTTATGAGATGAGAATGAGGTGATGTAGTGACTCATCTTGGCTGGTCTGAGACAACTGACGATGCTTTTCACCTTTATGGATACATTGATGTGTTTTTAAGGTGGCCAATCGGGAGAAACTCTTCCCACAGTCAGAGCAGGAGTAAGGCTTCTCTCCTGTGTGTATTCGCTGGTGACATTTTAAGTGGATCTGTTGGGAGACACTCTTCCCACAGTCAGAGCAGGAGTAAGGCTTCTCTCATTTATGTATACATTGGTGTATTTTTAAGATGCCCTGTTGGGAGAAACTCTTCCCACAGTCAGAGCAGAAGCAAGGCTTCTCTCCTGTGTGTCCTATTGGGTGAACTTTTTGCTCAGTTGACGTTGTGTAGCACTTCCCACAGTTAAAGGAGATAAGCCTTACTCCTGCTTTATGTATATGTTTGTGTATTTTTAAGTTGCCCTGTTGGGAGAAACTCTTTCAACTGTCAGAGCATTAGTAAGGCTTCTCTTCTGTATGTATAAGTTCATGTCTTTTTAAGTTGCCCAGTCGGGAGAAATTCTTTCCACAGTCAGAGCAGGAGTAAGGCTTCTCTCCTGTGTGTGTTCTCTGATGAATTTTTAGGTTAGTTGATGATGTGAAGCATTTTACACAATTAGCGCAGGCATAAGGCTTTTCTCCTGTGTGTGTTCTCTGATGACTTTCAAGACCAGAGTATGTTGTGAAGCATTTTACACAATCAGAGCAGGAGTAAGGTTTCTCTCCTGTGTGTGTTCTCTGATGAACTTTCAGGTCATTTGATGTTGTGAAGCATTTTAAACAGTCAGAGCAGAAGTAAGGCTTCTCTCCTGTATGTATACGTTCATGTGTTTTTAGGTGGCCCAGTCGAGAGAAACTCTTTCCACAGTCAGAGCAGGAGTAGGGCTTCACTCCTGTATGCATACGTTCATGTGCTTTTAAGTTGCTCAGTAGAGAGAAACTCTTCCCACAGTCAGAGCAGGAGTAAGGCTTCTCTCCTGTATGTATACGTTCATGTGTTTTTAGGTGGCCCAGCCGAGAGAAACTCTTTCCACAGTCAGAGCAGGAGTAAGGCTTCTCTCCTGTATGTATACCTTCATGTGTTTTTAGGTGGCCCAGTCGAGAGAAACTTGCCCCACAGTCGGAGCAGGAGTAAGGCTTCTCTCCTGTATGTATATGTTCATGTCTTTTTAAGGTGTCCAGTCGTGAGAAACTCTTTCCACAGTCAGAGCAGAAGTAAGGCTTCAATCCTGTATGTATCCGTTCATGCACTCTCTGATGAACTATCAGAACCTTTAATGTTGTGAAATCCTTGCCACAGTCAGTACAGGAATACAGATTCTCTCCTAAGTGTATTTTTAGGTGTATTTTCAGCTTTGATAGAAATGAGAAAATCTCCCCACAATGTGGGCAGTGGTGAGACCTCTTAGCTCTGTGATCTTCCTGCTGTTGCTCTCTGAATGTAGATAATGTCTCTCCATGGTTTCCTGTGTGAACATCATCAGAAGAATAATCAGTTGGTGTCATATACAGTACCAGTCCAAAGTTTGGACACACCTACCCATTCCAGGGTTTTTCTTTATTTTGACTATTTTCTACATTGTAGAATAACAGTGAAGACATCAAAACTATGGAATCATGTAGTAACCCCAAAAACTGTTATATTTTAGATTCTTCAAAGTAGCCACCCTTTGCCTTGATGACAGATTTGCACTCTTGGCATTCTCTCAACCAGCTTCACCTGGAATGTTTTACCAACAGTTTGAAGGACTTCCCACATATGCTGAGCACATGTTAGCTGCTTTTCCTTCACTCTGCGGTCCAACTCATCTCAATTGGGTTGAGGTCTGGGGATTGTGGAGGCCAGGTCATCCGATGCAGCGCTCCATCACTCGCATTCTTGGTCAAATAGCCCTTACACATCCTGGAGGGGTGTTTTGGATCATTGTCCTGTAGAAAAAACAAATGATAGTCCCACTAAGCCCATACCAGATGGGATGGTATATCGCCTCAGAATGCTGTGGTAGCCATGCTGGTTAAGTGTGACATTCTAAATCAATCACAGACACTGTCGTCACCAGCAAAGCACCCCCACACCGCCTCCTCCATGCTTCACAGTAGGAACCACACACGCAGAGATGATCCGTTCACCTACTACTCTGCGTCTCACAAAGACACAGCGGTTGGAACCAAAAATCTCATATTTGGACTCATCACACCAAATTACAGATTTCCACTGGTCTCATGTCCATTGCTCATGTTCTTGGCCCAAGCAAGTCTCTTCTTATTGGTGTCCATTAGTATTGGTTTCTCTGCATCAATTCAACCATGAAGGCCTGATTCACGCAGTCTCCTCTGAACAGTTGATGTTGAGATGTGTCTGTTACTTGAACTCTGTGAAGCATTTATATGGGATGCAAATTCTGAGGCTGGTAAATCTAATGAACTTACCCTCTGTCGCAGAGGTATCTCTGGGTCTTCCTTTCCTGTGGCGGTCCTCATGAGAGCCCAGTTTCATCATAGTGCTTGATGGTTTTTGAGACTGCACTTGAAGACACTTTCAAAGTTCTAGACATATTCCACATTGACTGGCCTTCATGTCTTAAAGAAGATGGACTGTCATTTCTATACCACCCCTACAGTGTCACAACACAACTGATTGGCTCAAACGCATTAATAAGGCACTTCCACAAATGAACTTTTAATAAGGCACACCTGTTAATAATTGAAATCTATTCCAGGTGACTTCTTCATGAAGATGGTTGAGAGAATGCCAAGAGTGTGCAAAGTTGTTATCAAGACAAAAGGTGGCTACTTTGAAGAATCTCAAATATATTTTTATTTGTTTAACACTTTTTTGGTTACTACATAATTCCACATGTGTTATTTAAAAGTTTGTTTTCACTATTATTCTACAATGTAGAAAATAGTAAAAATTAAGAAAAACCCTGGATTGAGTAGGTGTGTCCAAACTTTTGACTGGTACTGTCCATGTCAATCAAATTTATATTATGAAGCCCTTTTTACATCAGCAGTTGTCACAAAGTGCTTTACAGAAACCCAGCCTAAAATCCCTAAAGAACAAGCAATGCAGGTGTAAAGCACAGCGGCTAGGAAAAATTCCCTAGAAAGAAGGAACCTAGAAGAAATGTAGAGAGGAACCAGGCCCAAAGGGGTGACCAGTCCTCTTCTGTCTGTACCGGGTGACATACGTATTCATATCAGTAGGCTGTACAATACAGGGGAATAAAACTATTCTAAAAGTGGGTAAGAGATGAAAGCTAAAAAGGGGAGTGTCATCCTCCACTTACTATCACAAGGGTTAGTAACTACACAGACGAATTTCATATCATCCTCCACTCACTATCACAAGAGTTAGTAACTACACAGACTCATTTCATAGAACTTTAAAACACTGGCAGTTTGTCTACTTCACTTCTTTAGTCTACACTCTGATCACTCCAGACAGCCCAGTGAATAAAACAAATGCTGGCAATACTGGTGTCAAACCATGCAAGTCTCAGTAGCATGAAATAACATCTGCCTTCTCATTGAAACAGTTCTACTGCAACTTTTCATACACAGTGGGAAGTTGGAATAAATAACAGAACCTCCTCTTACCATGAGAAACAGATTTCCCAATCTTCTCCTCCTCTTCTTCATCTTTAATGATGACATTCAGTTCCAGTGTTTGACTGCAGTCTTCCAGCTTCACTGATGCCATCTCTGGATCCTGCAGTGCAAACTGGGCTCCTCTGTCACAATCAGGACCCAGTGACTGAAGGTTTGGACTCAGTGTGGAAGGAGAGAGGCAGGCTGGGTTTGTCGTCACTGTTGATGTTACCGGCCCCAGACTTAATTCTAGCCGTCCTATAGTAACAATGAGAAACAGACAACAAAAAGTTAGTCTTGACATTTATGGCACTTTCTTTATCCTCAAAAAATATATTATATTTCTTCTTGTTCAATGATCTAAAACAGTGCTTGACTTGGACTGAAATAGGTCCCGGTACTGTTTATATTTGTATTCATTTTATTTAACCTTTATTTAACCAGGAAGGGCTCATTGAGATTTAAAAATCTCTTTTTCAAGAGCATCCTGGCCAAGATAAGCAGCACCAGGTCATTACAAAATTACAGACAGACATGAAAAACTACAAGTAATCTAGTAAAAACCATTGAATTCACAAGAGTATAACAAAATCAAACACAGCTAATTAAAAACAGTGACAGGTCAGGGAATCAGTCTCAAAATCCTTCATCAGCGATTTAAAAACACCAATCGGGACAAGTTCTTCCAGTTTAAAAGTATTTTGTAAGGCGTTCCAAGACGATGGCGCAGAGTACATAAAAGTCCTTTTACCAAATTCAGTTCGGACATTTGGAACAGTTAGCAGGATAAAGTCCAGTGAACGAAGAGAGTACCCCACCACATTTCTGAACCATAAAAATGCCCAAATAAAAAGGTAGTTAAATCCAAAATCGCTTTGTAAGGAGCTCCACAATACTGTTGAGCTAATATTCTATAAGAGGAACATGAGCTCAAACAGTAGAAATTTGACTGGGTGACGGTACTCAGCTCGGTGAGTTACTGTCCAAGTCACGGCACTGATGTCATTTCAACAGATCTGGTAGCTAAGCATTGACACAAACAATTAACGAATTGTATATTAGACAAAGTACACATTTAAAATTAGTCTACACAACATAAATTAAGCTACACAATGTAAGTGCACTTAAACTATAGTAGATTTCCCAAATTCACATTGTTTTAGGCAGCACTATGTGCTATTTTCCTAAATAACCTTGTCTTCACTTTATTATTTCAATCAATTGTATTTCCTGTCCACACCATAGTAACATTTATAGACACATAAGAAACAACTGAATGTGTCTGAATATTAGTACACATGTAGAAAACTGATGATCATTACATTCAGCTTCAAACCTGTAGTAAGACCGTGAAATTGTCTCTGCATTGTCTTTTGGCATTCTGTACTACTGGAACCCCGGCAACCTCAATCTGCCTTTCTCTCACCTGACACCTCAGATCTCCAGCCCCATTGGCACCCCCACAACTAACACACATAACTTTCTCCACGATACCACACATTCCTTCATCTCATGACCTCCTACACACTTCTCACATCTAGGCATCTCACTCCTACACACAGGCCCATTAACCTGACACCTAAAACACTGTAGTATTTACAGAACAAAAGCGCCCACAGGATAACTGACACTTCCTACCTTGACCTTATCTGGCAGAGACTCTGCATCAAAACATCAGCATGACAGATGTCTTCTGTTTCCTCACGCTCTACACCGGATCTACGTCTCACCAAATGGCGGGTGTCACAGACACCTGGAATCTTCTATTTCAACTGCTCCACCTCAACACTTTAAACTTGTTATCACTCCTTTCAATGCCGCCATGTCCCATCCAACCTGACAGAGCTTGAGACGACCTTACAGAGAAGGGAGATACTCCCCAAATACAGGTGTGCCAAGATTGTAGCGTCATACCCAAGAAGATTCGAGGCTATAATCGCTGCAACAAAGTACTGAGTAAAGGGTCTGAATACTTGTATAATGTAATAAAATTTCCATTTTTATATTTAAAAAAATAAAGGGAACACTAAAATAACACATCCTAGATCTGAATGAATGAATGAAATATTTTTATTAAATACTTTTTTCTTTACATAGTTGAATGTGCTGACAACAAAATCACACAAAAATTATTAATGGAA